>NC_064424.1:12852672-13161206 GCF_023375975.1 Astyanax mexicanus
TACACAGGCATAGGCCAACCTGTTAAATATTTCTTAAAGAAGTCCCAAAGAGCAGTAGTATTCCATGTATTCATGGTATCAGTGTCCTGGCACATCTTTGCAGTATCTAAAAGCAGACTGTTTTTTTTTAGCATGCCATTCAAGAACAAAATGAACCAAACAATATACTCATCCTGCATGCTCTAGGCAATTGCACATTCCCACCAGAGAGGTCTCTAAATCCCCAAATCCCCCAGACTTATGGACTGTTTCTTTAAAAATATGAGAATAAATAAAAAGTTATCTTCTATGCTGCAAAAAAATTACAAGAACCTTGATGACCTTTTACAGACTCTTCAGTTTGAAGCTGTTGAAAAAAATTATTTTCTTAAGGTGCTTTAAAGAACCTTCAGGAAACACTTTTCCTCTAAAATCCCTTTCTTAAAGGTTCTCCCGAAGGCACATTTAGGGGTTCCACTCTAAAGAATTTCCAAAAGTTCCTCAGTAAACTTCAATCAAGAGTGATACCATTCAAACAATTATGTTTGGGAACTTAGTGGACACTTCTGTGTTTGCCACCCAGGGTAACAAGTACTGGCGCTTTGATGGTGATGTTTTGGATGAGGATTATCCCAGAGATATCTCTGTGGGCTTTGAGAAGATTCCAGATGACGTTGATGCTGCGTTTGCCATTCCTGCTCCAAGCCACCATGGGAAGGAGAAAGTGTATTTCTTTAAAGGTGTGTAGACTGTGTTAAAGCTGAATATCACTTCTGCATTTATTAGCCTCTATATGTGTCATAGAAAAGTAGTCAGTGCAAACCAGTGACTTGTGTTAAATCAATGAAACATCTGAAAGAAGTGGATAAACGTTTTGGGGGTTTTGATCAATGCAAAATACATGGCAGCCAATCAGAGCAAAAATGATTTCAAGCATCTAAAACATAGTATAGATTAGTATGTAAACTTAATTATTCTTGTTTTTGAAGCATCAATTCAGCCCCCAAAGAGATGAATATGTAAAACCAAGAATATGCAAACAAAATTATAAGATTTAAAACTGATTAAGTATAACAGCTCCGTTCTGCTTCCAGGTGACCGCTATTACCAGTATGAGTTCAAGCACCAGCCGTCACATGAAGAGTGTGTCCAAATGACCAGGTCCTCCCCCTCTGTTCTCTTCACAAGCTACACTAAATTATACTGTGACGACGAAATGGGAAACCTGTTTGACTTTCTCTTTGGAAGCTGTAAGTGTGCATAGCATAATATAAAGCTATAAACAACAGCTGCACAGGATATTGTTTGTTATTTATTACTGCTGGGCTGGAATATGACCAATCATAATGTTTTTCACAGTTGCTGTGAAGATCTTAGAGGTGTCAAGTAACGAAGTTTAAATACTTCATAACCTTACCTAAGTAGAAATGTTGTTTATCAATTATTTTTTAGACAACTTTTTACTTCTACTTCTTTTTTCATTTTCACACAATTATCTGAACTTTCTACTCCTTACATTTTAAAAATAGCCTTGTTACTCCTATTTTATTTCAGCTTGTTTTCATTCCAGCTTTTCATTGTTCAAAAAACATTATCCAGATAAAGCTCTACACCAGGATAGAGTGAATCTGATTGTGGTTGGATGAGAAGTATAAACATACACCATTCCGACACCCTATTGGTTTATACAATCCCTCACACCTGCACACGTCACACCCCCCACACTCCAGCAAGGACATAGCAGACGTATATGTAGCCTAGTGTGAAGATGATCCATGCAGAGCCTCAAGAGAACTTGAGTCAAATGTCCTAATTAAGCATCATTTATATATTTGCATTGTACTAAATGCATTCTGTCTGTCTTCTGTCCTCTATTTTCTCACTCCAGTACAGGGACATCACAAAGGTCCCCGCTTCATTGCCAGAGACTGGATTGGCATCAAACCTCCAGTAGATGCTGCGATGGTGGGCAGGCTATACATGACCGCCGTACCTTCCACCTCACCAGCTCCATCCACAGGCGGAGATGCAGTTCTCGGCAGGAGACGGCCCCACCGCAGGAGAAAGCACAAGAACCGTGGTTCCAGGCTCAGCCGCTCACTGTTCTGGGAGGATTTTGGATTGGATTATGAAGAGAGGTGTGGTCATGATCAGAGATTGTAGTATTGTAGTTGGTGGGCTACACTGATGGGCATGGTGGTCTGGAATTGAGGTGTGATCAGAGAAGTTTCTAGCATATTGCCATCTAGGCAGCAGAAAACTCTGGGGCACCACTGACTGAAATGAACCCTGACAACAGTTAACCGTCAGAAGTTCATTACTATCTTGGCAATGTAGGTGCGTTTTATGCCCGGATCAGACTATACGATTTTAGCCCGATTCTGACCCGATTTTGTTGGTGCTGACAAATTGCGTGACAAAGGTCTGTGTAGTGTGATACAGTCAAAGAGCAGTTATTTTCACGTGAGCGATGCTGTTGGAGCGTCCGACGGAAAGACTAACATGTTAGAATGTTTAGTATTTTATTGCCTTTTCTAACATGCTCAACGACGTGCTCCCTGACGCTGACCAATAGGAAGGCAGAGCAATCTGTGGCGCACAGATGTAAACATGGGAAAAGAAAGCGAGACGGTGCTCCTGCAGTTCACTGGAGCAGTAAAAAAAAGAAGAATAATCTAATAATCATCTAATAATCTATTTCATCCATGAAATACTCTTTTTACAGGCACAGAAACCTAAACAGCTACATCTTTACCATACCTCAAGTTGTCTCTGGAGTACAAAAAGCATGTAACACAGAAATGAGCCCACGGTCACTTTTCCCTCTTTTTCTTGTTTTTCTGAGTACAAAAGCACTCCCATCATGCAAAGGGCTTCTGTAGCCAGGATGGTCAGATTCTAGGCTTCTCCCCTGCGATGACCTACGAACACACGCGAGGATACGGACGATGATTGGTCGGTGACTAACGTGTAGTGTTGTCACTTGTAGTGTCCCCCGAGTACGACACAAAATGAAGATAACTGCTTAATCTGACATAATAAACATCGTGAGGGACAAAAATGTTGTGTAGTCTGAGCTTGGCATTAAGATGTACACCCCAGCATTTTTACACACAGATCGTTAAACTAGAACTCTATGTGCTGGATGCAATGTAAAGAACATGACAAATATAAATACAAATATATTGAATATTAATTAATAGTTGTAAGTTGTGGCTAGTTGTGTCAAAAGTTGTGTAAAAGCTTTTACATATACACCCGTTTAACACATGAAACTACTAACTGCTAAGCAAGTGGTAATACGATATTGTAAGTATGTTTTTTATTTGTAAGTGAGTGTAAATAAATGTCAGTGTTTATTCTGATTTGGCAAGGTATTTTGGAGCAGAAAGAAGAGGTAAAGATCAGAAGAAAGGACGGGGAAAGCGTCCATCTCTTTTTGACTACAGCTATGACTCTGAGGACTACGCTGATGTGGAGATCACTGTGCAGGAGAAAGCAATGCCAGTGCAAAATGTCTATTTCTTCAAAAAAGGTATTCACTACACATAAACATCACACTAGTTATCATAAAGCTGCTATTGCCAAATTTGCTTTTGCCATATTTGGTTATAGAAATGGTTTAATTTAAAAACAGTGAGTGCACTTACATACATGCACATTATAGACTAACTATAAACAGATTTCTGCTGTTATCTGTATATTTATTCATGTAGTCATGCAAACAAACAGCATATTACAATTTCTTAGATTAGACCTTTCTGCAGTAAGGTCTTTGGGATTATTGGTCTGTTGCTTACTCATGTAAACTCTGAGTTTTCCCTTTATCTGTTTACCACACTTCATATAAACACATTTGATCGGATTACTAACAAATTGGATTATGAGTGCACTCACTGGGGCACCAAACGCTCCAGCGAGCTAAGCGCTGCCACTATGATCGTGAGATTGCTGGTTTGAATCCTGGTTATGCGGCTGGCCATCAGCTGCCAGAGCTCTGAGAGAGCACAATTGGCCTTGCTTTCTCTGAGTGGGTAGATAGCACTGTTTCCCCCTATCACTCCAAAGGGTAATGTTGATCAGCACAAAGCGTCTGTGAGTGGATGTATCGGAACAGAGTCGCTGCGTTTTCCTCCGAGTGTGGTGTGATGCTACTCGGCAATGCTGCATCAGCAGCAGTTTGAAAAGAGGCTGTGGCTGACTTCACACGTGTCAGAGAAGCATGTGCTAGTCTTCACCCTTCTTGTGTTGTGAAATTACTAGTGATGGGGCATATACAGCTGACTAGCTGCTGATTGGGTGGAACAAGTCGGTCTAGCTAATTAAAGGGAAAAAATCTGAGAAAATTTGATGAAAAAAAAAATTCAAAACACACTCACTGCTTGTGCTTTGTCTTTTATATAATGAGTAATATTCTCTTTGCAACCATTTCAAAATGTTGTATTATCATTGATTCAATTGTTTTCATAAATACACTTGGTTCTATTTACTTAGATAAATACTACAGAGTGGATCTGCAGACCAAACGGATCGACTACGCCAACCCTCCCTACCCGAGATCCATCGCCAAGTACTGGCTGGGATGTAAAGTAAAGGAATTGGCAGAGAAATAAAAACTATGAAAGAATGTTTGTCAGGAATATCAAGCCCAGCAGCCACTGTTTTATTAACCTTGCTTTCGTTAGGATGGTGAAAAATTAGGCATCTGGCCTCTAATTTTCGTAACCTTCTCGTAACCTGAATCAAAGTTGCTGACCTGTTGCCTTCTAAATGAAAAAATACTGATATTTCCTTTTATATGACCCAGTGGAATATTCCTGTCATGCCGTTGATTATCACAGTCAATAAAAATGTGTTTATCATGATGTTAAATGCTCTATATTAAATGCTGTATATTAAATAAATATGCAGTTATAGTTGCAGGAGAACTCTGTTATGAAAGTTCATTATTAACCAATATTAAGTTATTGATTGTGCTATTAGTCCATATATAAAAATCTACAGTTTTAATTAAGAGATCATGGAAAATTACTTTCCACATGTACAGTCGTCTAGGATCCAAAGGTTACATAAAGATACCCACAGACACACACACACACACACACACACACACACACACACACACACACACACACACACACACACAGACCCGCTTTAACTGTATCAGTCCGTTTCCTTATTAGGATTAAGGGTAAAGTCCTCAAATAATAAAATCACATGTATAACTAATTTAAGCACAAACATTCAGGTCATCTCAAGATAAAAAAACAATACACTGAAATGCCAGTAAGTTTTTCAGTTTGCATGGAAAATTTCAGCCAGATACCACCAGCCACAATCATTACCGCCCACTGTGCTGTCCCACTACACATACACTTCTGACAATGTGTATCAAGAAACAATAAATTATCTCACCTCAGTCTCAGCTGAATATACCTCATAAAAGACAAGTATAAGATCTTATCATTTATTATATACCTGTCATTAATTTAAACTGAAAATAAACCCGGGCGACTTAGGATTCAAACCCAGGTCTTTGAAAACAGATAGAAAGTGTTTAGACAAGTGTTTAAAACTTTTAAACACTGGGGACTGGCTTAAAAGGGTCTGGGGGCCTGAAAGCAGATGGAAAACAAAGACCACATCTAATGTGGGATTTTGCTCGGAAAAAGAACAAAAGGAAAAAGGCTTTTCCAGGAGAGAGAGAAAATAAGAGGAAAAACAAAACAACAACTTTTCCAGCAAAACACAAGAAAACTGAAAAGGGGGAAAAGAAGACAAAGAAAAATTAAGTATGCATTTTCCTGCAAAGCTGAGTGTGGCCCTGCTAACACTGATATGCTCAAAAATATCCCAAATAAAGCTGGCTAAAACATTAATCAATCTGCATGACATCCAAGCATGAAAAATGTTTCAGGCTGTTGCTGTTATTAAATAAAAAATGCAAGTAATAGTCAATGCCAGATATTACTGGCACTTCAGAAGTATTTCAGGTAATTCAGAAATTACCTATGACTCTTTAGTTCAATTGTTTCTAATATTTGTCCATATCATTCTGTGAGTTCCTGACATTGTCAATTACAGATCACTCTTTGTATGTTTTGTCTTGCTTAAATGTAAAAAATAAATGAACAACTAGATGAGCAACTAGAAAGATGATGAAAACTCTACTTCAAAATATGGCGTAAAAAAGGCAGGAATGGCAAACAAAGGAGACACACAAAATGGCGTCCTCAAACAAAGGGAAGCAATATACCACAAAGCTGAAACAAAAAACTACACTCAGTCTTGGAACTGAAAATACTGCTGTAACATAAATGCTTGTTTACAAAGCATAATAAACTTAGTGAGCTGAACCCTTGGTTCACACTTTAAACCCAGTTTCCTTCTAACTTGTCCTTTCACTTTTTTTTGTTCTTATTGTTCTGTTTTTTCTTTTCTTTTTGTCTTCTCTTCACATTTTTACCATCTGTCCCTCTAGAAAGGGGCAGCACACAGCTACTGTTTGTGTGAGCCTTTTTATAAAGGGCCCAACAGATATGGCTGATCAATGATCACCAGTAATCAACGCTGGGGCTTCTGGGAAACTGAGTTCTAAGAGCGGTTCCCAGCAGTTCTCTTACTACAATGCCCCGGGCCCCTACTGGAGTTAGTTAAGTGAACCTTTAGGGCAGCATCTATAAAGCAGCAACAGACTGAAATGTAAAAGCAACATATTGTTTCTTAATTTATATCAAGAACAGGCAGAGCATGTGTGGTTTTAGGTTTGAGCTGAGCCTGACTTAACTAATGTTATATGACTTTCATTAGTGAGTGTTTGTGATTTAGGTCTTAGTAAAAGCTAAGCTAAAGCTAATCTAAGCACCCTGCATGGCCTATAATGTGTATGTACCCTTTTTGACAGATTTCACAGCTTTCAGATACTTTCTGAATCCAGCTGAGGGTATTTTAAGACTAATTTAAGGAACGTTCACCCATTCTTTCTTGTAAAAAGCTTTTAGTTGTGTGAGATTCTCGAACCGTCAAGCATACAATGCTCTTTTGAGGTCTGTCCACAGATTTACGATTATGTTTGTGTTTGTCTTATCCCAAGACTTCAACTCTACTATCTGAGTCTAATGGTTATAATTTATAATTTGAGTTAGTCTTGTCTATAACAGGTAATCAGGAACTATGTTTTAGTGTTTCTATTAGAATTGACTGTTGAATCAACAAGCTTGGTGGTGGGCTAGCAGACTGTACTCACCAGAGGCAGCTGGAAAATGCTTGGAAATCTCTTATAACACTCAGAAGAGATTGGTAGCAGCATGCTGCAAAGATCTCCCGGCCAGCCTGGACATGCAGTGTTGATTTCGAAACCTTAAAATGTCTATTGCAGACCTATGTGTACTACAAAATCTATCAACAGGAAGCCCAGAGACAGCCTGTTGGACCAAATAACTGTTATTATCTCACCAGGTCCTTCAGTTCATGTCTCTAACTGATGTTCTCCTGACACTGTTGCTCCCTCTGTTGGCTGAAAAACAGTTTACTGTCCAAATGTTGCATTTTCTGGAATCACCTGCATAGTTTCAACCTCATAACTCAATATTTAAAAGGCCTGACCCATGTTTTTCCAACATTATTATGTATAACAATATACAGCTACTTCATTAAAATACTTACTTGTTTCTACAGTCATGGTGGATTTTTCCATTTATAATTATATTATTTGATACTTTATTCGTTCTGTAGTCCTTGTACATACTTTTTTATCCTCTATCCAGCTGATATATTATTTGGGTGGAGGGTCATTCCCAGCACTGCAGTGACTCTGACATGGTGGTGGTGTGTTAGTGTGTGTTGTGTTGGTAAGACCAGCAGTGCTGCTGGAGTTTTTAAACACTCACCTGTTTCTCCAGTTTGCTAGTTCTGGTCGGTAGACTACTCTAACTTCAGCAGTGACATTAAGGTGTTCAAAATCTCCAGCAGCACTGCTGTGTTTTATCCACTCAGATCAGCACAAAAGGATGCTGATGTGTCTACAGTGGTGTAATAAAGCAGTGGTTTTAATAAGGTGGCTGGTTGGTGCACACTCTTAAAAACAAAGTTGCCACTGACTCCAAGTGGCAATGCCCTCTCTGGGTGGATAGATGGCGCTCTCTCCCTTCAGCATTCCCATTGGCTTGCTGCTTGGCACAGGCTGTTGGCTAATGTATTGGAGATGGATATCTGCCACTTTCAGAAAGAGTGATGCTGAATTGAGTGATGCTTGAAAAGAGATGTTGGTTGACCTCACAAGTATTGAAGGGGGCATGTGCTTTTCTTTACCCTACTAGTGTTGGGAGCATTACAAGTGGGTTATGTGGCTAAACTGAAAAGAAAATTGGGTAAAAAAAAAGAAAAATAGTATTGCTACAAAGGTTTCTTTGTGAAAACTCTCTTCAGTATAAGAATTTTACTAGTTTGACCAATTTAAAGGTTATCATTCACGTTCTCTAGTTCTCTAGGAGAACTCTGGTGTAAAATAGAACTGGGTTGTATTGAAACATAATTACGAGTACTAACCTTTGTTGAACAGCTGACCTCTGTTTGGAGACAACATACAAAATACAGAGTTTCTCCAAACAGGTTTTAGAATGAGTGCTATAGGGGCATATATTTGCCCCTGCAGGGAAATTGCTTTTCCCACTGCTAACAAGCTCAAACTAGGCAGAATTTGGAGAAACTTGAAATTTAAAACGAGACATTAAGAACTTTGAAAGTGCACCAGAAATGTATTAAAGAAGTAGCACTAAGCTAGTTCTCCAGATTAACTTTAAGATGGTGGCATATGGAGAACTAGTGTTGTGCTACGTGATGTAAACAGACTATTTTAATAATCTTACGGTGCATGTTCAAAGTTCTCAGTGTCTTGTTTTAAATGTCAAGGCTCTCCAAATTCTAGCAATAAAGTGTTGAGCTTTTGAGCTGGTTAGCGAGGGAAAAAGTGATTTCTCTGCAGGGGCAAAAATATGCCCATATAGCGCTTATTCTAAAACCTGCATAAAATTCTGTATTTCGGAAACTGAGGTTTAGTACTCGTAGTTATGTTTCGGTACACAACAAGTCCATTTTACACCAGAGTTCTCCTTTAAATTGAGGTATTAACTGTACTTTAAAACAGGTCCTGTTGTAAGCATTAATATTGCAGAAAGTGAATGCCACAGCAGTTGCAGTCAGGATTCAATGAACTCAGTGAGTGAGTCATTGTCCCTGAAGGCGACAGAGAGGTAAAGAGGGTGATGAGGTGTTACCACAGTAACAGGTTCTCCTGTCTCTGCAGACGACTTTCTCCCTGTGGACTCACCAACAGCTTCTCACAAAGATCCTTCTGAGATATCTAAGCTGTTAGTAAACAGTAAACCTGAGACAGATATAGAGATACTGAATGCACCGACTGTGAGCAGTGATGCCTCTAGTAATACAGCACACAAATACACTTATAAACCATGCTTCAGGAACCTGCAGATGAAGATAATTCACTTTTTTACTGCAACCAACAGTGGATTTAATGCTATAACTGATCTGTGTCCTATGTCCTATGTGTAGCTGTGACTATATGTATCTGTGGCTACACATAATCTATACATTTACATATGTCCCATGTGTAATACGTATTACATTGGTCTCTGAAGACTTTTCAGGAAAGAAAATATATTCAACAATAACTGGAAAAAGGACAAAGGGTCCTATTAAACTGCATGAATGTGCTTCTGCTACCATTCCTGCAAAATCAAATAAGAGAATGCCACACCAAATATATTTTAAAAGTACTTTTCCTCATGCTTGGTGCAACTACACATTCTCAAAAAAATCATACAGACTGTTGCTTTAACTAACCGCATACCTGTAGAACCACACTGGCCTTCCTGGTGACTAAAGGCTGGCTTATACATCTGCATTAAAAAAACAGGGGCATCAGAATTATTGTGGGAGGGTACACTGTTGTGATTAGCTACAGCAGAGATGATCATTTGTTTTTATTATATTAAAAATGTACATGTTTTATTCATTTATTAATTTCTAAAAATATTTTTTATCTAATTAATTAGATTAATTAATTTGATGCCATTTCCTGCATGTACTGTATATTCACTGATAATTTTACCTACAAAAGTGACTCAATTTAAAGCTGATGTCCGTAAGCTTTGGGATTTAGGGCCTTCTCTGGTGAGAATAAGTAATTGCACAGAGCATGCAGAAGAATCATTTTGAACTGGGCGGGTGTGATGTGGTCTCCTTTCAGAGCGGATGAATCCGATTTCAGGTTATGTTCAGTCAGAGAGAGAAAGAGAGAGAGAGCGCTCAGTCAGAAACTTCACTCCATAGTTTCTTTGGTTTTACTATGGGTGAATGAGCTACTGAGCTTCTGAAGTCTCCATTGCTCCACCAGCCGCTCATGTTCAGTAAAACTAAGCCGGATCCTCTTTTAGAGGCTGTACATGTGACATAAGTACGTAAAAAAGCATGACGTGGCCAGAAGAACTCTCGCAAAAAGCGACCCGACACACCAGTTTTAGAATGAATATATTAGGCTTAGCAGGGATGTTCGTTCCAGGACACTGGTGCCATTAAACACAATATTTTATCCCTTCTCCATTTAGAAATGCTTCTGCATAGAAACAAAATAATACAGACTGCCACTTTAATGACTATTTTAGAGACTTAACAATTCATTCAACTCATTCAACTATTCTATATATCATTTCATAAAGATTCTCAAATTTTGAGCAGTAGTATATCCTTCAAGTTGATGAGATTTTTCTAATTGAAGATTTCACTTCATATCCTCTTGCAGTCCTGACGTGTAATTTCACTGTGTGAAGTTATGTGTATATTTATACCAGGAAGTGTTGACCTCTTTGCAACGGATCCTCTATCTCTTCCTCCTCCTGAAGGCCCAGCACTGACACACAGATGTTAATGACGTGACACGGCCGTTGAGCTCCCCTCCCCTCCAAATTATGCAAACACCTGAATCCTGCACTCTGTTTGATGTGAAAACACACACAATACACCCTGTGAGCCGACGGAGAAATCTCAAGAAGAGACGCCAGTTCTCAGGTCTTAGAAGGGAAGTGCTAGCAGAGAGAATTTTTGATACTGGTCCAAAATTATGCCAAAGGGATCCTACTGAAAGAGGCCTAGGAGCTATGATAGATTGTGCACAAATTTGTGTCAAATATGTGTTTGAATAGCTGTGTTTGGGTTTGGGACAGGCTGCTTCTTAGTGCTGGTGCACCGACTTTCTTTGAAAGTTTTCAGAAACAGTTTTTGAAATAATCAGTATAGTTTTTTAGTTTTTAAGTACGTGGTTTTACAGTGTAATAAAACGAAAACTTGATATTTTTGCAAAAAACTAATTTGCTTTTGTGAACCAAATGTAATCAATCAACCAAGATATCTTATTTGTCCAGTGTTTGCCTTGTTTGCACTGGAATTATGAGGCTAATATTGCTAACAATTAAAGGGAGTTTATACCAACCAGTCAGCATTTTGTAAATTTGCACAGTGTCAAGGTTTTAAGGCTAAGCAATCCAAACGACTTAATTTACTTCACATACATTCGTTGTGTCTAAAATGCCAAGTTAAGTCAATAGACTTTTGTTGTTATTCCACCTGCACAGGTAAACAGTGCAACGAAATTATGTATAAACAGTGCAGTACTGAAAAAGTCTGTCTGAAAGTCTGTCACAATCTGTGACAAGTTTGTGTTGAGGAGATTTGTTACATGCTGTAACACATAGGCTATACATGATCTCAGCAGTTACAGAAGTAGTGAATATATAATTCTAAAAATGTAAGAAATATTTGATGAGGGTCTGTAGATAAAAGTGTTTAGCTTTGTTATCATTTGCTATTAGCATTTCTATTCAATAAAACAGAAGGCTAGATTGCTATACTTGTTTTTAGACATGACTGCCTGCCTTCCTGTTTCAGAATTCAGCCTGAAGAACCAGCATTTCTTACATGTCAGACACAACCAGCATCTATCATCACAAACGTGTATACAGCTCTGGAAAAAATAAGAGACCACTTCAGTTTCTGAATCAGTTTTTTCTGATTTTGCTTTTAAAATGTATATGTTTGAGTAAAATTAACATTGTTGTTTTATTCTATAAACTACAAGCAACATTTCTCCCAAACTCCAAATAAAAATATTGTCATTTAGAGCATTTATTTGCAGAAAATAAGAAATGGCTGAAATAACAAAAACTGCAGATCTTTCAGACCTCAAATAATGCAAAGAAAACAAGTTCTTATTCATAAAGTATTACGAGTTAAAAATCAATATTTGGTGGAATAACCCTGATTTTTAATCACAGTTTTCATGCATCTTGGCATCATGTTCTCCTCCACCAGTCTTACACTCTGCTTTTGGATAACTTTTAGCCACTCCTGGTGCAAAAATTCAAGCAGTTCAGCTTGACTTGATGACCATCCATCTTCCTCTTGATTATAATCCAGAGGTTTTCAATTTAGTAAAATCAAAGAAACCCTATTGTTTCAGAGCTGTAGAAGAAGGCTGCTGATCTTGTCTTCCACCATAGACTACATGATCCCTACATGCTAATTTTCAATACACTATTTCTTTACTCTGTAAAACAACAAATAATTTAGATCTTGCATGATTATTGGTTTCCATTTCAGCACCCACCCACCCAGCATAAAACAATTGTATCTAGATTTACTCTAACTATTGCGGATTTCACCTTTGCAATAATGTGTGAATGATTAATCGTGTTAGAGCGCAAATCAAAACAACAGCATGTTATCTGTGTTTTATTACAGCGCTAAAGTTATGGATTGTACTGAATAGAGGTGCTTTCAGCATGACTGTGCAAGACTTACTGTGCTTAAGGAGAAAATGTATGTAAAATGTATTTAGGAGATTGATGCATCTCATGACACTCTAATGTTATGTGAGGCCACATACAGATAAAAGGCCCAAAGCATCTAATTCTGCATCAATATTGGTTAAGCCCTTCTGTGTCTTAAGAGCAAACAGTAACAGATTAATGTTTAACAAGACCAAAGCTAAAACCCAGCAACATGCCTACACCATAAACTAACAGTCCAGAATAAAACAGTGTGGTTTCCCAAGCTCTCTGTTTTTCAATGCATAAATTAGTTGAACAGAGTGCAGCCATTTCTAAAAGCATGGAGGCACAAAAGCAGGAGATTACTGCTAGGACTTTAACAGCTGTGCAAAGCCTCGAGTGCAACCAGTGGGTTCCTGAAAAATAAACCAGTTTCACTATATATACACAGTACCTGTCAAATCTTTGGACACCTATCGTCTCATTCGTTGTGTTTCCCTTCTTTTTTTTTTTTTTCATTGTAAATTTTATATTTTAACATGTGCAGAATGATTTTGTAAACAAAAAGTGTTTAAAAAAGTAACAAAAAAAGTTTAAAAAGTTGCTGTTTGTCCTTCAGCCTATTGGTTTATACGTTCATAAGAACATAGTAGACGTAGTCTAGTATGAAGATGATCCGTGGCAGAGATTTAAGAGAACTTGAGCTTCTGAAATGTCCCAACTAAGCTTCTTTAATACATTTACATTGTATTAAAATGCATTTATTTTAAATGGACATACATGCAGCTGAAACAGGGAGCCTAGTGCATCCCAAATTGATCAACATTACCATTTTAATATAACATTATAGTCATTGCGGCTTTTAGAAAAATGTGTTTTGGGGAGGGGGGGTGGTGCACTACAGGACCCTGTGGTGCGGTTTTAATGCCATTTTTTCCCCCATTACATTACCTTTACTTTTATACTTTAAGTAGATTTGAAACCAGTATTTTTACATTTTTACTTGAGTAAAAAGCTTGAATTGAATTTCAACTTTTATTGTAGTATTTAAAACCCAATTTTCTGTACTTCTACCGGAGTAATGAATAGAAACACTTCTGACACCTTTGAATAAGAAGTGTCTGGTACATTTTATGTGGATATTTTATGTCGTTATGAGCTTACTGTCATAACTACATGCATATCAGGTTAATATCATATTAAACAGTTTATTACCATATTATAACAGTATAATAGGCCTGTAGTTTAAATAACGTCATTTCATAACTTCATTTCATTTTTTCTATTTTATGACTGTAATATTACACAAGGAACGCAGACTAATTCCACAGCAATGTCTGTAAATGTATTCCTGCAAGTCATGACTGCAGTGCTGACCTGTTATCAGTGTGAACCTGCACCTTTCTTCAGTCCAGCTGATCTGAATGACTGACCTGCGCCTAGACCAATCAGAGCCCAGCTCCCCAACAAAATGGCTTTCCGAGGCTGCGTCAGAAGAGCGTAGATCACCAAGGTCCAACGCCTGACTGAGAAATGGGCTTCTCTGCACTGCCAACTGCCTGACTGTGCAACAGCATTTAAGCATACATATACGTTTTCAAAAAAGTAAAAACTATGCTGGGGTGTTATTTTGCTTCTGTGTTTCCTTAAAATGTATATTTTACTTATTTCCTATTGCTTGACGTGATTTAGCTGCAAAATATGTTTTTTACATATAAGTACAGTAAAACAGGTGACAGTAAAAAGCTCATTTTTACATGTCTACAAAATACCAAAGTACTGTGTTTTCTTTTTTTGGTGCAGACATATCAGACACACAACAGATGATACTATAACATCTAGTAAATTAAAAAGTGTTTTAAAACAAACTGAAATACTAAAATGTGAAGCATTAAGGTGCTTTTATCTGGGGTGCTGTGAACTTGTGGTTTTTGATGCCGGTACTCAAAATAATGACTTATCTCAAAATAATAACTTACTATATCAAAATAATGAGATAGTATCTGAAAATTGCAACTTGCTATTTCAAAATAATAACATACTAAATAAAATAGAGATAATGTCTCAAAATAATGACTTGCTATCTCAAAATAATGATTTAGTATTTTAAATGAATGACTTTATATCTCAAAATAATAACTACATCAAAATAAGACAGCATCTCAAAATAATGAATTAGTATTTTAAAATAATGAAATAGAAGTTGACGTAAGAATAAGAAAAATGTGCTGGATTTGATTTTTTTTTTGTATTAATATTTTAGGTGGTGGGAATGGGTATCTTTAAGTGAGTACCGTGGCTGTACCTAAATGCTCTAAGCTCGTATTGTATCACATCCCAGGCCACGCCCCTCCTGATATCGCCCCTCCCTCTCCGTACTGTTAACGGGACGCTGATGTTTCCTATGTTTGGTTGCTAACAGCAGTGTGAGGTTCAGGATCAGGATCTCCTGGGAGCTACAGAGGAAAAGACACTCAGGTAAATGTATACTCTGTGCTGGAGCTGTTTATCAGAGGTGTATCGGAGTGTATTGCTGGTTTAGGAGTGTGTAAAGTGTCTGTGTGCTGCAGTCAGTCTGCGCAGCCACAGTCTGAGGAGCTAAATATGAGGAGAAAAGCGAGAATCTGCTTTATTCTCTCTGTTTTTTGTTGAGATAGAGGATTTGAGACAGAGCTGGCTGGTCTGTGCCCCACTGTTTCTCTGTCTGGATCTATATTTCCGCTATGTCTACATGTCTGTCCGGACAGCCAGTAACTGCTTTGCTAAACTAATGTCACATGACCTACTTCTGAATATCGCCCGGGGCTACGTTTAGTCATTAAAGGTGCAATACACTGATTTCCTATAGAACACCTGTCTTACAAAAGTTTTTTACTAATCTAATATTACCTAACAGTAGCACAAGCTGAATCATACAGAGTGATGTTTTGAGGGTATAATGCAGTTTTTGAGCTGAAAAATTTAAATATAGGGTCTGCAGCACACTTAAAAAAAAGTTAACATAATGAAAATAAATCCCATTGGACAATATCATAAACAGTTCCGGGAAAAAATAAGAGACCACTTAAAAATTATGAGTTTCTTTTATTTTACTAAATTGAAAACCTCTTGAATATAATCAAGAGGAGGTTGGATGATCAAAGTCATCAAACCAAGCTGAACTGCTTGAATTTTTGCACCAGGAGTGCAGGCATAAAGTTATCCAAAAGCAATGTGTAAGACTGGTGAAGGAGAACATGCCAAGATGCATGAAAACTGATTAAAAACCAGTGTTATTCCACCAAATATAGATTTATAGAACTCTATAGAAGTTTATGAATATAATTTTGTTTTCTTTGCATTATTTAAGGTTTGAAAGCTCTGCGTATATTTTTGTTATTTTAGCCATTTCTCATTTTCTGCAAAAAATGGCAGAAAATACAATATTTAAATTTGGAATTTGGGAGAAATGTTGTCTGTACTTTATAGAATAAAACCACAATCTTCATTTTACTTAAACATATACCTATAAATAGCAAAATCAGAGAAACTGATTCAGAAACTGAAGTGGTCTCTTAACTGTTTCCAGAGCTGTATTGTGCCTTTAAATATGGAGTATTTAAACACTCTGGCACTAAACGGTCAGTGTAACATTTATCAGTTTAATTTTTTGATCGTTTGAGGCTAAATACAAACTGTAAATTTGGTTGTAAATTCTTTATTTAATTTTTCACAGTGCTGGGTAGAGGAACCAAGTTTTCACTCATTTTTTATGATAGTTATTTTTTTCTTCTCTGCCCCTCACAATCAGGATTTTAGTTGGATTATACCATCAAATATAATCTGAAAATGGAAAAATCTGAAAATCGGGATAAGATTCACTTTTTCAATTTTTCTAAAATTCTGTTGTCAAAAGGCTGAAATGAAACTGGATGAAAACCATTTTTTCTTAACTATACTGAATGTACAAAATTAAATATTTAATTTTTACACCCAGTTCTCTAATTTTAAATTTAGCTTAAAACGTTTGGAAAATGGAACTTCACATTCCAGTTCTTGACCTTTTTTTTTGTTGATTGCTGCAACATTCTTGACTATTGCAAACCCTCAGAAACCATGGAGTTTATGCACGACTGGATCATTCATAAATTCATACATTCACACCAGGGGTGTTCGATATTGCCCTAAAATAATATCATAATATATTATATATATATTATATAATATATAATATATATAATATATATATTATATAATATATATAATATATATATTATATATATATATATATATATATATATATGTTTTTGCTATGATTTGATATTCTTGCCACTTCTTCATCACCACTTCTTTTTCACAGTTCTAGGCAAGTTAGTTTCTCTAGAATGAAGCTGAACTACTCTAAAGACTTTGTTTCCATCTTAACATTCAGTTATGCCAAAGATTGTATATATTTAAATATACACTAAATTCTTATTTTTTTACTGGATTTAATTCAGTGGATAATATTTAGGGGCTTTGAAAATGTGTGAAGTAGTCTATTAAGGTGTGTTTGAAATCCTCAATCCTGGTTCTACATTTCTAAAACCCTGGAGAATTCAGGTCCAACACACCTGCCTCTACTATTCAGATGTTGATAAAGGCCTTTGTTATCTGCATTGTGTGTATTAGATTAGAGAGTGGTTGTGCAGAATGGTAGATCACCATGTACTGCTCAATATACTGCTGAATATACTACTCAAACAAACACACTTACTGTCAGCAGCAAGTTAGGTGATACCCCTGTTTGCATATAAATGTGTTTTATTACTATGAGCAGGATGTACACAAATGCATTAATATATTCAATGCAATGCTACAACAAATCTTCTGTGTTTGCAGAATGTCTCGAGAGCAGAAGGCTGTGGAGCGCGCCAGGAAGGCATTTTCCACCGGCCGCAGTAAACCACTGGAATACCGCATTGCTCAGCTGAAGAATCTGCAGCGCTTTGTTACGGAGAGGCAAAAGGAAATTGCAGATGCTCTTCAAAAGGACCTCCACAAGGTGGGACAGAGCATGAGTTATTCATAAATTAAGAGAACATGCATTTTATAGAAAAAATCTGTTAATTACCTTGTATGTCCTTTGCATATTATTATGTTATTACACATATATAATATACAGTAAAATAAAAACACATTTTCTGCCCAATTAAGAGTAAAATCAATCATCTAGAAGCTTTAGTAAAACACTTTCTAACACCAGAATTCATAAACTGATGCAACTGAAATGGATGACAGTGGCTTTTAATGCATTTACAGTCTATGCACTTCAAATGTATATAATTATGAATCATTTTGCTAAAATCCTGTGTGTGTTTCTCTGTTGACAGAGTGAGTTTTGCACCCCTCTTCATGAAACGTTGGGTCTGGAAGGAGAGATCAACTTGGCTGTGAGTAAACTGGCTGAGTGGGCTGCTCCTCGACCAGCGACCAAAAACCTGCTGACCCTTTCAGATCAGGTGTACATTCAGCCGGAGCCGCTGGGAGTGGTGCTCATTATAGGAGCCTGGAACTACCCATGGGCCGTCACCATCCAGCCCCTGGTTGGAGCCATTGCAGCAGGTGCTTTTTATGTTTTTGTCATTCAACATGATGCTATTTTGCATAATGTTGGGTAGCATAATATATAGTTCATTAATCATTATTGCAATATTGAATTCTTAAAAGGTTTAGTGAAGTGCATTTTCTCAGGGATTGTGCACTAATTGCATTATGTTGGTGAACATATAACAAAAATAACAATTAACAGATATACAGCTCTGGAAAAAATAGGAGATCAATTCAGTTTCTGAATCAGTTTCTCTGATTTTGCTATTTATATGTTTATGTTTGAGTAAAATTAACATTGTTGTTTTAATCTATAAACTACAGAAAACATTTCTCCCAAATGTCAAATAGAAATATAGTCATTTCGAGCATTTATTTGCAGAAAATGAGAAATGACTGAAATAACAAAAAAAGATGCAGAGCTTTCAGACCTCAAATAATGCAAATAAATCAAGTTCATATTCATAAAGATTTAAGAGTTCAGAAATCAATATTTGGTGGAATAACACCGTTTTTAATTATAGTTTTCATGCATCTTGGCATGTTCTTCTCCAACAGTCTTACACACTGCTTTAGGATGAATTTATGCCACTCCTGGTGCAAAAATTTAGGCAGTTCAGCTTGGTTTGATGGCTTGTGATCCTCCATCTTCCTTATAATTATATTCCAGAGGTTTTCAATTTAGTAAAATCAAAGAAACTCATTATTTTTAAGTGGTCTCTTTTTGTTCCAGAGCTGTATATATATATATATATATATAAGGTTATGATATAGTCCAGCAAATGTAAATTATTCCTGACAAAAGCAAGAATGACAGGTCAAGAAGTAAACAAAGTGATTTCAAAGTCCTGCAGTCTGTTATACATACTTTATGATGAACTGGTGTTAGAAAAAAACTAGACCAGTTGTGGCCCAAAAACACATTGTTCTCTCTCTAAACTACGAGTAGCACTGGTTACATAGATTGTTTTTAAAACCGCTAATATATTATATAATATTTGTGAGGTGACACCATTTGTAAGCTGTGTCTACCAGGTAGCAGTGCTAATGCTTTTATTTCTGGTCTGTGTGCCTGTCTGTTAGTCTTTTGTAGGTCAGTGGCCGCCCTTTGCAAACACAACAAAATGATTTAACATTGCCAGCATGTGTGATGTACAGTGTGAGCATATTGTATTTAAGGAAAACAATTAGAACAAGGCTGTAAATGTGTAATAGAAATTACATTTAGTTATTCCTTGTGCTTGTCAAACATTTAAAAAATGTGTTTTACAAACAACAGCATAGCATAAATCAGCAAAATGGGCTTTAAAAATGTTCATGGCTGAGTATTATTTTGATCTTTCACACAAAATATTCTAAATACTCTTAATCTAACCATTATTTGACACAGATCATTTCTGTGTAGCTTTTTTGTTGTCTTTGTTTAGTAATCTATAACTGATGGACCCTAAATTTGTCAGTGTGTTTATACCTTATTTATTTCTCAGTTTAGATGTTTCAATAGTAAATTTATAATTCAACTTCAAGTAAAGATAAAGAAGGATTAAAAGGATAGGCAATAATGCCTTTTATTTACAGCACAGTGTGCTCATGTTTACCACACATGCTATATAATGCATCTCCAAATGTACACAGTGTTACACAGCTGTTCTCAGTTTGGAGGCACAGGATTGTCCAAGTTATTTCTACAGCACGTTTTAGCACAGCTGCTCTCACAAAGCAGCTTCACAGAGATCTGTGTCCAAGTCCCTAGTGAGCAAGACCAGGCACACTGTTGACAAGAAAAGCACTATCTTAGTGCAGTTAGAAGAACTAATTAAAGAAATCAAAAGGTCTCAATGTTTATTTTTAACCTTTTTTGTATAGTCCTATTGTAAGATCCACAGGCCTATGAAATTGCATTTCAGGTTATTGATAAAAGCAATATTATAATTAAAAGATTTTATAATTATATCTTAGATAATTGTCAAACATCCCAATATTTTAGGCTATATTTGCAATAACAACCTCCTTGGCGATATGAAAAACAGAAATATGTTGGCGTGTATTTAGTGTAAGTATACTAGTTTCATATATTTAGCAGAAACACAAAAATCTGTACATTTTGACTATTTTGGAAACAACAGTAAATCAAGTCTTATTATGTATTAAATAATAATAATGTAACAAAATAAATATTGTAATGTAGTAAATAATGAACTGCTTTTAATATAGAATACTGCTATGATCATTATCAAGATATTACTGCATCAGTATATACTGTTGTAGCAGACCACTAAGGTCAATAACGGAGTGTTTTCCTGTTCCTTTGATAGATACTTTTTGCTGACTATACTAGAAGCATCTGTAGACGTTTTTCCACATTTGACTAGAATTTGAATTGCATTTTGACAGCCATAATCCAGAACATGCTTAGAGAATAGGGACACGAAAGGTTTAGCAAATGCATGTTTCTAATATGCAAATAGATTTTGCTGGAAACATGCTGAAATGTGAGGTATTATGTGTTTTGCCCATAATCCCACAGACAAAACACAGATAACATTCAAAACATGTTTTTAGTTTTACGCAGTCTGCAGTCTGCCTTTACAAATGTTAGTAAAGGAATAGGTGGTTCCAAAGAGCTCAGTGAACTCCAGCATGGGGCTGTAATAGGATGACAACAAATAACATATATATATATATATATACATATATATATATGAGTATGTGGATTATTGATAAGTAAAAGCATTTATGAACAATAGCAGCTCAGTCACAAAGCAGGCCAAAAGTTACAGAGTGGGATGGCAGAATACTAAGAGACATAATCATTAATCCAAAATATATATTGGTAAATATTAATATATATATGAGAAAAAAGAATTTTATCAGATTATATATTCTCAATTATATCGACGTTGCAGCCTTATTGTGAATGCTTCCTTTTTACACTCATGGTGTTACATTTGTCACCAACAGTGTTGGTTTAACACTAGCAAATCTGCTGTATGTATGATTTAAAATATAATAGAGCCCAATTATAACTTGAGGTAAAAAGAAAAAACTACAAGATATGAATAGCCCTTAGCTAATGAATTAATGCCTAAACTTCTTTTACCTCTGATCCCGGATGCTCACCCCTTCATGTGAGCAATGACAAAACAAGATTTCAGCGTAAATTTAATAACCCTGGTGCAGTTGGTCTTTGTCTGGTTCTGCACGTTCTTACACTTTGTCCCAGTAAAATCTATTTGCTAGTAGATCATAGTACACTTCAGGTTCCCTCCCTGTTGCTAGGCTGAGTCCATACTCTCCTTGCTAATCTCTGAATGTGTGATAAGGTGCACAGTGATACGATCTTTTCAGCTTTATTGTAGCTGTCTATCTGAGACGAGCTTCTATTGACCAGTCATCTCCTACATTATTCATTGCTGTTGGTATAATGACCTCCAAAAGGAATCAGTGCTTCATGAGTTAAATCACACCTCAGGGGGTTTAGTGCCGTACATTAGCATGTGTGAGCTGGATGCACTTTGCTTTTCAAGATTTGAAATGCTAATGCTTAGATCAGCATTTTCTCCTGACTCATGAACTCATGCTCTGTGTCACAATCAGTGTCTTAAAGAGCCTTCATATTCTCAGTGAAAGATCAGTCAAGTCATTCACAGTTATTTATGCTACTGGTCAAAGGTTTTAGTAGTATAGTAGAAGGGATATTGTAAAAATCCTCAAGAAATCATATTTCGTTTAAAAAAGAGTGTTTTTTAGAAATCAGTTAATTGGATAATAGCTGGTAAGTAGCAATGGAAACAAACTGAGCTTTGAATATGGATTGGAAATTCAGAAGACTCTTGGAAACTGGAGAACACTAGTACACAAAGAGGTCTGGCTGACCCACATAGCAACAGCACCTTTAGCTCAGCTTAACATTCGGCTAACTCCCAGTTTCAGCAGTGAACAGAAGAATTAGAGGTCTGATAGGTAAAGTGCAGTAATAACATCATTGCTAAGATGAGGAAATAAAAAAGCAGCTTGTCTGGGCCATATAGCACAGCTAATGGACTACCAAACTATATGGGTGTTTCTCAGTCTCTCAATCTTTTCCACAATGTTATAATCCAAAGCACCTTTATTTGGGACCATATAGAACATTAAAGATAGTTAAAGGAGACAGTTTCTGATGAATGGCTCACAAAAAAAATGTAGTCTGACAAGACGTAAGTTTGGATTTATGTCTAAAATGCACTTCCTAAGTTAAGAACTGAAGATGTGAAAGTACGGTAGTTAACATGCTATGAAAGATAATACCACAGATTTTACACCAGACTAAATCCACATCAAATGGTTCAGTAATCTTAAATATGCAGGTTTTTTTATCTGAATTTTGGCGGACAGTTAAAGTAATTAACATACTGCCTGTTTCATTTATAGGTAATGCTGCTGTTATTAAACCATCTGAAGTGTGTGTTCACACTTCCAAGGTGATGGAGGATCTCCTGCCATTGTACATCGACAAGGTTAGAGATTACATCAATAATCACTGTAATATCATTTACACATTGCAGAGTACTTATACTCAACTGTTACACACCACTTCAGATATATGGAGGGCAGGCCTCTGAGAACAAATTCACTCTTGTTTTGACTCACACTCATTTTCTGGTTGTTTTCCTTACATAATTACTCCCATTCACTCTCACCGTGTATTCTCACTCCTACAAAACATTAATCTCCCCTATGTCCAATAGGGTTCAAACTGCATGTAAGCACAATCAGATCATGTGCTTTAGGTTACAATCCACAGCCCTACTCACCCGCACTAATATAATTGTAATTTTTATCCCTCATTCCTCCCATTCACTCCTGTTTATTTATGTTCATTATTTATTTAGGTATATGTACAAAGTTTAATAATAATTGACAATCTTGGCACCAATCAGGATTGTTACACATTTGAGTTGTAGGCAGTGTACTTATGAAACAATACATGTTAATATAGCAAAGTTTTAAAGGGGTTAGAACAATGTAAGGGGCAGAGGGGGCAACCATGTCCTCCTGTTCCGATTTAATTGAAAAAGCATCACTAAAGTGCCCTCTTGAGCAGCAAAAACAGACAAAGTTCCCTAGCTGGCCTCTAGGGTGCCCGTCTTTGCCAAAAAAAGTCTAGATGTCGATAATGTGTCTTTTTTCTGTGGCCATCTATGTGTGCTCTTCTGTCCTTTCTGTAAAATAGGGTGCCGCTTTGACAGTTTTTACTTTTTTGTCCCTGCCCGCCACCGTTTGTGTTAAAGTAATGGGCACCTAGCGGAGACACATTGTTGATTCTGATGGTGGTTATTTCAGGAGATGTACCCTGTGGTTGTTGGTGGAGTTCCAGAGACTCAGGAGCTGCTTAAGCAGCGCTTTGATCACATCTTCTACACTGGCAACTGCGCAGTGGGCAAGGTGATCATGGAGGCAGCCGCTAAACATTTAACACCTGTTACTCTGGAGCTGGGAGGAAAGAGCCCCTGTTACATCGATAAGAACTGTGACCTAGCCGTTGCCTGTCGGTAAGTCCATTCAGACTACAAGAATCAATCTCTGGATCAGGGGTCAGCAATAGGTGGCCTGCAATTCACTAGCCAGGGCAGCCGTAGTGTATTGGACGTGACCCTGCCGACACAGGTTCGATCCAGCAAGAAGAGCGTATTTTTTCCTTTCTTTTTGGGTTTACCTGTTTTGAATTCAACTGTTCTGCAATTGGGTTCAACAACCCTCTGGGCTGGAGAACTACTAATCTGCATTTTCCAAAACAGAATTATTTTTTTGTGGCCCGCCACACATTGGCTTTGAAAACTTAATTGCCGACCCCTGCTATAAGACTAAGAATTTTTGAGATTTCAGTTAAAGAAGGATTATTAAACAATCAAATAATCCTAACATTAATGTTTCATCACTGCAGGCGTATTGCGTGGGGGAAATACACAAACTGTGGTCAGACTTGCATCGCCCCAGACTACATCCTGTGTGACCCCAGCATTCAAGACAGAGTGGTTGAAGAGATCAGAAAGAGTGTGAAGGTATGATTATTACTGAATACTGGATACAAAGCTATTTTTCACAAATTCACAAAAGTGTATTGTCATGTGGTTTGTCAGCTGATTGTATGTAGGGTTATAACTGATCATATGTGATACTTCCTCATTTTTTGGGGCTTTGCTTTCTCACAGGATTTCTACACTGAAAATCCCAAGAACTGTCCAGATTACGGACGCATCATCAACCAGCGCCACTTCAAGCGAGTGATGGCATTGATTGAAGGCAGCACTGTGGCTGTAGGAGGAGAAAATGATGAGTCACAATGCTACATTGGTATGAGCTTGAATCCAATTTTACTACTATCGTTTTGCTACAATATTCATATATTATCATTAAAGTACACACAACCATATTTAACAATATTGGGACATGGAGGTAAATAATTGAAATGTACAAAATAGTAAATACATTTTACTACAAGGAAAAATGTAGGACATCTCCTCATTTATTACTACTTAACATCTTTAAAATGACCACATAATCTGCTGATGATTAGAAATGATAAAAGATATCAGACATTTTAACCCACAGTAAAAACACACACAGCAGCATATGTCTTGGGTGGGTCCTGAGTAATATTAAGATATCAAAAATGTGTTAGATTAGATTAGATTCTTTATTGTCCTCAAAGAGGGAATTTGTTTTCACAGCCTGTGCCATTGTGAACATTGCACTTAGACATATAAGATTGGACACAGAGAATCACATACAGTATACACATACATACTTACATATACTTACATTCATTTTAATAGAAAACAACTAATATACAGACATTAAGTACAGACAACAAGAACCATGAATAAAGCACATTTAAACACATAAGACAACATTTGTTATTTCTTTTGAGAGCAGGCATTAGGACATGGCTTGTGAAGCAGGCTTTTTTACAATTATAGTTTGACATTTGTAATGAAACAGGTTCAACTGTACAGCCTAATAGACTCAATCATGCTCAAATCATATCATATCACAATAAATATTGATATCAAATTACTGTCCAGCTCTAATTAAAAGTAAATAATAGTTATACTTGTGTCAATCCCTTACTGCAGGTGGTAGATTAACTCTGCTGATTGTAAAATATTCTTGTCTGTGAAGCCCCTACAGTCCTCAGAGATGTGAAGCCTCAGGCGAAGGTGATGCAGGAGGAGATCTTTGGGCCCCTGTTGCCCATCCTGAGTGTCAGCAGTGTGGAGGAGGCCATCAAATTTATCAACGAGAGAGAGAAACCTCTGGCCCTCTACATCTTCACTCAAGACAATAAGGTAAACTAAAGAATCTGTTAGGGATTTTGTTATTAGTTAAAGTTAAAGTTGTTATTAGAAAATACAGCTATACTTTTTATTTAAAAAAATCCATAATCATATTTTTGAAACTGATTATTCAGCCCTGGTACAAATAAAAATATATATATTTTATTTGTTGACTGTCTTTAGCTTTTGCTTTATTGTTGGGTTTCTTTTGAAGTATGTAATTGTAAATACATAATCACTTATTTACTAAGATTTTATGTAATTAATTACATTTACATTGACTGTTTTCCTGTTTGTTTAAGCCAAAATATAATAAAGAATGTTTTTGCACAACATACAAGTACAAAAAAAATGCTTTTTCTACCTACAAAACTAGCATTCTCATTTCAACTTACACTGTGTTGAAATTTAAGAATGTTTAATTTAAAACTGGCACATTTACTGTATAGGAGCACATAAGGAGTTTTTTGAGGACTTTAATGAGCACTATAAATACAAAATATTGAGTAGAATTAAATATGACTTTATTTAAATTGATTCTTTTTTTTATTAAATAGTACTGTGCAAGTTTTAAAAATCTATCTTCTAAAAGTGTTTTTTCCCTCTTTTTTTCTGGGTTTAGCTGATCCAGCGTATGATCGCGGAGACGTCTAGTGGTGGAGTGCTGGCCAATGACTGCTTGGTCCACTTCTCAGTCAGCTCTCTGCCGTTTGGTGGTGTTGGTGAGCAGACGCCTCATATTCTACATTACATACAACTATATATACTCTTAATGGTGTTTATCCACTTTAAATAACTACTTTTACTAGGACTTATCTTTAACCAATTTAAATTGTATTAAGCAAATTGTATTATCTGAGAAAACCACTATCAAATAAAGTGGATGTTGTGTAGCTGAGTAGCTGCAGATCAGCTAAATTTCACCATGTCCAGAACATGCCAGGCATCATTTAGAGAGGCCACAGATAGCAAGTGAATCATGGCCCAGTTCTGTCCCACTGTTACTGCTCACATTTGGCCAACATACTGCTGTGAAATGATGTGGATGACTGGGAAATAAGCACAGCTTGCTACAGCTGAGACAGTTTTGGCACAAAATAGGACTGATTTTCACATATTTTGAACATAATAGGTTACATGAGTTCAAATAGCTGCTATCTCTGAGCTTGGTTTAGATCACAGTGCACATGTCATTGATATAATTACTCATCATTTCTTTTAATGCTCTGTATTTGTAACAGATTTTACTTTTATACTGTAATTTAAAGCCCCCCAGCACTGTTCTTTGGATCATTTTACTAAAAACTATTCACCCAGCTTCAGTGCTTGACCTAATCTAGGTCTGTGGCTCCCCCTGCAGGCAACAGTGGGATGGGCAGCTATCATGGAAAGTTCAGCTTTGACCAGCTGAGTCACCTGAGGGGCTGCCTCATCAAGCAGCTGAAAATGGAGGGCATGAACCAAGTGCGCTACCCACCACACACAGCCAAGAAGATAGGCTGGGCTCGCTTCTTCATCCTCAGACAGGTGGAGCTGAGCAAACTGGGTATCGTGGCTCTACTGGGCGTGCTGGCTGTTGTTGCTGCAGTTATGCTACAGGTAAAAAAATACGACTAAATTCTCTTATTTCATGAAAAAAAAAGATTTACTCATTATAAGGAAAAAATCTTGGAGAAATATAAAATGTCATCATTATTTGATTATTTGGATTGTTTTGGAACAATTTATAATATAACCCAAGTTTCAAATAGCTGAGACACTGTGTACAATGTAAATAATTAAATAAAAGCAGAATGCAGTGATTAGCACATCTCATGAATAAAATATGGGTATGTATTATTTAATATCAAACATAGAACACATTTTATCTTACCATCTTACCACCTTACTTATTTAGAAAGTGATGATAGCAACACTTCTCAAAAAAGTTAAAATGGGACAACAAAAGACTTTTAAACTTTTAAACTTTTAGACAAAGTTATACTGCACTCTGCCTATCAAAAATACTCTTTTTATACCCAGTCATATGAGTTTGCTCCTTTTTAAATAGTACCACTTACTTTTCCAGTCCTTTGTTGCCGTAATCCTAATTTTCAGAGTCCAGAATCCTAAATGAGCTGTTTTCCATGAAATAGTAAAATATGGGTTTTTAAGATTTGCAAATCATTGTATTTGTAACATGGAAGCAATCCATATAAAGAACAAGAATTTTCTCTGTTTTGTTGCTATGTTTATTTTAAATTCCTAATGGAAACCTCCACCAGGGTGGACTCAAGTTCAGAGTGCAGAGAAGAGTTACAACAGGGACAAAATGGAGTTAGCTTTCACAGTGTTAAAGGGTTGTGTGCAATCAGCTACTCTTTGGGGGGTTGTGGTGCACTTTTAACTGTGTGGGGAGTTTTTGAGAAGAAACAAAATGGCAGAGGCACTGCCACAGTTTAGACAAAGAAAAAAAAGGCGGGAAAACGAGAGCAAAGGTGCCTTAAAACAAACTAAAGGAAAAAGAGGTCAAACCGTAAGCACACAGTTTGTTCCAAAGAACTAAAAGACAAATATTCAGGAAGAGGGAAATGAATATCTTTTGGAGATAAACTTTGTTTCTTTTACTTAAAGTATAAGGAGAGAGAAAAAACAGATTACAGCCTCAAGGGAGAACACCCAAGGAGGCTTGAGATAGAAACTAAGGCTAGTTATCTCTTTTCTTTTTTTTCAAACTAACTAGAAAAGCTTTCAGCTACCAGTGTGACCTGAACAGTATCAAGATTCTGCATTGTCTGAACAGTGGGCAGTCTTTATAAAGGCACTAGCCAGGTGTAATTAATCAGCCTGATCATTGCAAGTGGTAGAGTGTGGCCTCCCTCTAGTGGCTGGAGGACCACCGTGCGAGCACCCCTTACAGTATTCTGCTTTTTATTTACATTTGTTTACATTTTACACAGCATCCCAGCCTTTTTGGAGTTGGTGATGTAATAGAAAAACATTTACATAAAAGTGCAGAAAATAAAAATAATAGTCAGTATTTTTGTTTTTTTGGACTTTATGTATGATTGTTGTCATTGTTATTTTGTTCACTGATACATTTATGACAACTGACACACTGATCTTTTCTTTACAGAGATACTTTGATTAGTAAAAGAGCGAAGTTGTATGCTGAAAGTTTACCTCAGAGGGTGAAGAAAACTACAACAACCAGATAGGATTTTGGTCACATAGTGGTCTGTATCCCTGCTTAAGTGCTGCTCCACTCCCCAGCCTTAATCTGAAACTGCAAACGGTGTTGATCCCAGCCATTGTAAATCACCTCTCATATATAACAATGCTGCAACTAATGAAGGATGTGAGATTGGTTAATATTCATAGCACTTTACTCTGTGATGATTTTCTTTTACATCCTTTAGCTCTGACTGACTGAAGTACAATTTCTTTTTATTTTGTTTTTAAATATAAATAGTTTTTAATGAAGGAAAAGAAAGAAACATTTCACTTTTGCTTCAGAGCTCTTCCGTTGTAGCATCACGCATCACAGTGTTTCTACATACACACAATAATCATGCGTAATATCACTGTCCAAGTGTGCATTTCAAGAGGGCTTAGTATAAGTAACAGGTTTTTGTTTTGTTTATTGAAGTGGTCATAAAACTGTGAGATTCTTTTCTGCTTGCAGTGCAGGGACCAAGTTGTTGATTGAGTACAGTATAGGCAATACACTATATCAATATAGCAATGATTGTTTTTATTGTTTTCTAAAATGTCATGTAAAGTAAAATGTTTAAAGCTAGAAAATCATGTATGCTCACGCAGCAGGTACAACAGTGGTAAAGATGTTTTTAGTCTGATCCAGCTGTCTTTTTAATGTGAACTATATGCATCATTTGTCTGAACAGTTGTTCATAAAATGTTCCTAAATTGACATGCTTGTGCAAAATAGCAGTGCTTTACATCAGGTTTTAGTTTAATCTCTTCCAGCATCACAGAGCTGTTAACATCACAGTATTCCACAGTCTGACAGCTAAGCCTATCGCCCAATCAGGGAGTGTTGAACACTAGACCTCCTAATTTAGTTTAAACAGAGACATCACCCCAAAAATATATGATTATAATGTTACCTCTCTGTACTGCCACTCAAAACCACCCTCACTGCTATCAGTGATGTTGTTTACGATAAAATCTAATTTTATCTTTAGTTTTATTGTCACATCTGATTAACACAAGGGCAGAAACACAATAAATAGAAATATAGAAAATCTAGAATTTCTTTAATATCTATTCTGCATTGTTGAAGATATATAAAATATCTAAAACTATAGATATACAGTTGTATACATCGCTATTTACATATAAACAACTGGATAATATGTGACAGAGTGAGTGGGAGAAAAGTGTTGGTGGGTGCAGGGTGCATAGTGAGTTTGTGCAGGGGTTGAGATGTGGTAACTTATTGGTGAGATAAGCCCTATCCGGATGGGATTATTTTCTCAGGGGGATGTCTGTAAAAAATATTTCACACTTCTACTCAGTGATAAAACTCTTGCATATGGACTGCTATTGAAATAACAGGGGGACCAGTGAGTTTTTTTTGGCTTTCTCGGTCACAGTTTTTTGGCTTATCACGTTCAGTAGCTCCTCCATTTCCACTCTCCGTGGAAACACGCACCCAAAATGTAATTATGGTGCGTGGCAGTGGACAAATAGCTATTTTATTAAACACGATGTGACGAAACTCAGAGATCTGCGTCCGGACGGGACCAAAATTACGGGAATTTTCAGAAAAACACATACATGGTTGTTCCGGACAAGATTAAAATTACAGAGGACCCCCCATAAAAAAGAAATTTACCCCATGACTCCCTGAGAAACTAATCCCATCCAGATAGGGCTATAGATGAAAAGAGTTTATGGTGGACTGTGGACTGAACACTGCTACTGGCTGTTTAACAGTTATTAGATATGTATCAAACACTGCATATGAAAATTTTAATTGAAAATATCAGATTCGGTGTGTTTGAGCCATTTACACACATATCTGTGTCACGCATGACAAGAAAAAAAACGGATTTGGGTCTTTTTTTACCCGTTCTGTGAATGTAGAGCTGAGTATTTCCAAACCCAGATGATTAAAGCACTGCTTCTTCTAACTTGAAAATGATTATCATCTAATTACTCGACCCTTGACAGGGTTAATAGTGTTGGTGTTAAAGCAGTAGGAACACTAAACTGTGCAGTAGTGTGGTCTTTGTCTGCAGTTGCTCATAGCAATGTCCTGATCTGATATGCAAGTAATAGGCTTCGTGAACATTAAGGAGAAGTTTCCCAGACAGAGATTAAGCCTAGTCTTGGACTACACAGCATTTTTGGAATGAATATAATATTTAATATAGGACTAGGATTAATCTTTGCCTGAGAGACTGACCCTAAAAGACATATCATAGATATCATAGGAAAGTAAATAGCTTCCTTTATTGGAAAAAAAACAAACCTTCACAGGATTCAAAGCATACAATTTGGTCCTTAGTCCATATATGGAAAATAAGTCAGATTTACTGACATGGACAGATTACCATCCATTAAAATAAAGACGATTTGGTTTGTGATTTTTTTTAGGTGCAGGGTCAGATGTCATTTCAGAAGTGGTTTCTCAATGTAATTTTTTTTATTTTTATTATTTAGTAACAGTATCAGGTAAGTAAGTGCCATACAGGTTGGTTCACATGCTCAAATGTATCATCAAACAAGAACATAAACACAAAATGTCCACTGGGCTGCTCAAAAAATCTGTGTTAGCAGGACCAGCTTTACAGGAAAAACTACAGTTCTTACATTACTACCTGTTTGCTACATTTTAACTATTCCCAGAAAACAATATTTTCTTTAGAAAATTTAGAGATGTGCTTTAAAAAAGGACTAAAGGAAGAAGAGAGGCTGGAAAATGGTAATACAAATAATTGCTTATAAACTGTTCTTGTTTTAAGAGACAAAAATATAACTGGACCTCAGGGGAAAAAGTGAAAGAAATGGATAAAACACATAGGACTCTCTACTGCGTATGAAGTATCACTTGATTGGGACAGCCCTAGTCAACAACCAGTGCAGATGTAATGCTCTTTATTTCTGTTAATTAAATGTACCTGTTATGAATGTCAGAAACTGTATTGTAAAAGAAAATGAAATGAAACTGCATTCCTATTGTCTTTTTTTTTTCACATTTTAAACCTCATTTAAACGACTGATTTTGATTAAGTGAATTTTATGAAGCTGCAAAGGCATTTTTACCTGTAAAATAAATGTAAAATAAATGTAAATGAGAGGTTTATTTGTGATTTTGTGATGTTTCCTTCTTACCAATTTAATCTATATTCAGTCTTCCTCCTATTTAAGACATGCTTCCTTACATGAAGTCACATAAAGCCACATAAATCCAGTCACCCTAATCTTTTTGAGCAGATGTTCAAATGCACACATAGCTTGTCCGTTTGTCATAGAGAAGTATTGCCAATAAAAAATAAATAATAATAAAAAAAAAATTATTGTCATTTAGAGCATTTATTTGCAGTTCAAAAAAGAGTTCAAAAATCAATATTTGGTGGAATAACCCTAGTTTTTGATCACAGTTTTTATGCATCTTGGCATGCACTTCTCCACCAGTCTTACACAATGCTTTTGGTGGATAACTTTATGCCACTCCTGGTGCAAAAAAATACCAACGGTTAAGCTTGGTTTGATGGCTTGTGATCATCCCTCTACTCTTGATTATAATCCAAAGGTTTTCAGTTTGGTAAAATCAAGGAAAAACATCATCATAAAGTGGTCTTTTAGTTTTTCCAGAGCTGTGGATTTTAGTTTTTCTGCTCCAGATATTCATATTCTATTGGCAGTAATTCTCTATGTGTGTGTGCACCTGTGTTAGCACTGCATGCATTCTTTAGGGTGGTGTCCACAAATATTTGGACATATAGAGTTCCTTATTGTATTACTGTGTTATATATATTTTGTAAGTGACAGTTTGGATAAAAGGGTTTTATTGGTATGTGGTATTTATAGCACCAAGCTTTTCCTTCTTGGATCAGAAGATAAATATGCTGCACTGAGACAGAGGTCAAACCACATATTCATGTGAGGAATTAGGAAGTAGAACTGGTCCTGCAAGCTGACACTTGTTTCGATGAAACCAGCAATCAAAGCTGCCACAGCTATGCCCTGTAGCATTTCACTATGCCTGCATTTATACACGCTACATAAACTATGAGGAAGTTGTGTATTTTGAGTCAATACAATCAACCAGCATTAGTCATATGTAGACTGATCAGACTCCCAGAACAAGCTATTTCTAAGAAGTGATGTGGTCACTTCTTTGAATTATTAAACTTGTTTATATGGAATGGGTCGTTAATTGTAAATATGACTAGAATATTCCTGTTCAGAGATAAGCCAGCATGTTAACTTGCTACATAAACATAACGTCCATTTATCCATCCATGTATCTATCTATACTGTATCATATGCAAACCAAAAGTGCACCCTATAGATTGTATCTATGCCTATATGTCTTCTCATTTAATATTACTACATATAATATATGTCATATTACATATAATATTAGTCATTGCAGTAAGTCACAAAAACGTTAGTGAAGTCAGGTTCTGATTGTGCATATATAGTTGGAGATTACAAATGCCACTCAAACTCATCCCAAATGTATTCGATGAAGCACCATCATTCCAAAGAAAACAGTTCTCAAAGAGGTGTCATGACACATAATAGTATATATTTCTAATTTAGTTGAACAAGTAACAGAACCTTTTCATATTTTTATACTTTTTATTCACAGACAAATCTGAAATGTGTCTTGTTTTGTGTTTGTCAGGCCAGCCACTTCCTGTCTGCCTGCTATAGACTCAATTCAACTTAATTCAGTGCCTCAGAACTACACTCCCCAGAATTCCCCTGTGCTCTCTTCCCCAGACTCTCCCAGTCATGTGCCACTGCATCTCATCAACTCTCCATCATACTAAATAGTCTGATTGTTCTAACCTGTGCTGCTCTGGATAAATACCATATCAAATATTATTTTCTGTTCTCTGTGCCCGGTATTAAATCTAGTTCCCTAGCTCTTCTGCCTCGCATTCTCTTTATCTTCTCTGCCTTTCGTTTTTAACCTCTGCTTGTTTCTATATTGACTACTGCTTTAGCTTAGCACTTCTGTTTGTTATTGTGTTCTGGTTTAGACCAGTGCCTGTTTTTGGACCTTGCTCTCTGCCTTGCCCATGGTATGTTGTTGGTTCATGCCTTACTGTTGCTAGCTACACCTGTGCCTGTTTTTTCCTGTAGTACTGTTACCATCTTTAATAAATTATCTGTTTCTTATCTGCATGTGTCTAATCCCTTGTCTGGCATTCGTGACAGTGTTATAAGAAGCTACTATCTAATTATGAGTAGGCCCACCTTGTGCCACCACAACAAATTTATTTGGAAGCTATGTAATTACAAAGACTTTAGATATGCTATATAGATTGCCTATGGGAGATGGGGTGGCAACTGCTTCCCTTGGTGCCCACATGGTTGAAAAAAGTCCAAGTGGCCACAAAAAAATAGAAAGTCCCATATTGGCTGCACTTTTTGTGTGAAAATTTGACTGTGTACTAGGCTGCCACTTTTTGCAATAATTATGCTGATGAGTCTTAATGAGTTTCCACCTGTGGGTGGCCTTTTGTCTTTCCAGTATGAAGTGCCATCCATTCCACCCCTACCTGTGCCTTGTCAAGAGTTAATTACTTGAATTTCTTGTCTCTTAATGTGTTTGAGGGCATCAGTTGTGAAGTTGTGAAGAGGTAGAGATGGTATACAGTGAATAGTTCTATTTGAGTAATGTTCTAATCTATATTATGGCAATAACTTCTTAACTACGTAAAGAAAAAATATTACTTAAAAAAAAAAGTCAATTCGTAAAATATCAAGAATTTTGAAAGTATCCTCAAGTGCAGTTGCACTAAACACGTTATGAGGAAACTGGCTCTCATCAGGACCGCCCCAGAAAAGGAAAAGCAAGAGTTTCCTCTATTGCACAGGATAAGTTAATCACACTTACCAGCCTTAGAAAATGCAATTTAACAGCACCTGAAGAGTAAGCACCTAAAGATCTAAGAGTGTTTTGGTTTGTTTAACACTTTTAAGTTACTACAAGATTACTTTGGTGTTTCTTCATAGTCACGATGACTTAAGTATAAATGTAAGATGTCAGAAAAAAAAACAATAAAGAAAATCATTAAATGAGAAAGTGTGTGCAAAATGTTGTCTGGTACTAAATGTAATATTTAATAATTTATGTAAATGTGTTGTTTTAAACTAAATTGCCTAAATTTGCCTAAATTTCTGTCTCTCTCTCTCTCTCTCTCTCTCTCTCTCTCTCTCTCTCTCTCTCTCTCTCTCTCTCTCAATGTATCAGAAGTGAAATGCACTTCAGTTGACTGCATTCATGGATTTAAACATGGCTCCGCCCCCTACAGTAGGCGGGTCTATTATTTTCGAAAAACAAACACCTCTCCTCAGACAGGTCTTACCTTGATTCCGGAAATGTGCAGAGGGTGCTGGGAGATGTAGGTTAGTGGGTAAAGCAGCAGCAGCAGGAGCAGGAGGTGTTTATAATAAAGACACTGAGCTGTGTGTAAATCAGCTCGGGGAGAGGCAGCCATCATGCCGGGCTTGGATTACAAGTTTCTGGAGCGGCCGAGGAGACGCTTTCTGTGCCCTTTGTGCAGTAAACCCATGAGGGAGCCCGTCCAGGTGTCCACCTGCGGCCACAGGTTCTGCGATACCTGCCTGCAGGAGTTTCTCAGGTACAGCTCTTCACTCTTTAAGTATTTACTCTTTACTCTTCACAACCTGAGAGCTAATCCTGCCCCGAAACCAGCAGCCCTTTTTAAACCTTCTCCTTCTGTTTCCTTCTCTCACTGACCTTTAACAACCTTACCTGATTTCACCATAATAATAATAATAATAATAATAATAATAATAATAATACCTTTATTTCAAGCTCTAGAGTTTATAAAAAATAGTAAATATGTATAGCTACAGATGACATATTTAATTAGAATACTATGCTAGAAAATAGGCTACTATGAATGAATATGAATTTAATGAATACAAATTACAATCAAATAAAAATTAAATATAGACAAGACAGACAACACAGGCCATTGGGAAATAAGAAGCGAGGCATAATAAAAAACAAACAAATAGGATAACAAAACTAACATAACTAATAATGGATATAATAATAATAATAATAATAATAATAATAATAAATAGAAAATAGTAATAATCCCTTTTTTTAAGCTCTACAGTTTATAATATTAAATATAGCTACAGGTGACATATTCAATTGAAATACTATGCTAGAAAACAGACTATTATGTAAGATAAAGGAACTTTGTGTTAAACATAAGCAAGACAGACAACACAGGCCATGGGAAATAAGAAGGAAGCCATAATAAAAATCACACAATAATAATATCATAACAAATCTAGCAATTAATCAAATGAAAATCAAAAACAATATTGTCTTTCATTTTTATCTTCTTTTATGAATGTGATAGACTTGTTTCCTGTGAGGCTGCGAAAGAAGAAGAAATTGCAGTCTACTATATGATTTTTTGAATGTATAAAAAGATTTATTATTTGAGGAAAGACCAGTACACACATTTTTTCTCCATATTAACCAAACCTTAGCCACGTCTCCAAACTATATAATTTGTTAAAAATTGACACCCACAGTGTTAATTTAACATTAACTGCTGTAAATTTGCTGTAAATGGAACATGTAATTAGCACCCACTTTTCATATACCTCATTCTTTAAAACAAAAACAACCACAAAACAACACATTTCTAAAAGGTTAGAAATATTATGAGTAGCTACATGCTTTTTATTAGGGGCAGGAAAGAATACCGTTATTGTAATATATACCTTATCGAAACGTTGATGCAATTTTTGTATGCTTTATACATTACACATATACATATTATTGTACAGTTTGACTAATTAAAATTGATATATTTAGAAAAAGACATTGATTGGTTATTTGTTAAAGCAATCCACAGTCATGCACTCATTTAACTTTGTTTGATTCATGGATGTAAACACAGCATTTAACATACATTCAAATACATAAACAATACAGTTCAGTATCTCATATTAATGGCAAAATTAAGACCCAAGCAACGTGAGTCACTTTGTCATATGTCATTATGACTACATAGTCTTCAGTGTTTATCTTAAACAAAGACTAATGGATTTTACATTAGAGTGTAGAAGGTGGATATGAATGAAATATGTCCCATTAACACAACTATTAATAATAATACATTTTATTTATATAGCCCATTTCATACATCAAGGATGTATCTCAATAAAAAGAAGAAAACAGAATAATACACAACCCAATAAATAAAGGTAAATCTTTTTTTAAATGTATACAAATGAAAATACATAAGATCAATTCAAAATAAAATAATGGAATCATTGTAACTAAACTAGGAATGAATTAAATGAAAACCTAATGTAATAGATAAAATAATAAAAGAACAAACAATTATTATCAGTGTTATGTGTGTTAAGTATGTCAAGTATGTAAGTGGAGATGATGGATGCAGTTTGAACAAAAATTGCAAAAACCCTTAATAAATCTAAGAAACACTAAGCTTAAAGTTGAGTCAGCACGAATACTTTTGGGGAAATGTCGGTGTTCAGTTGTGTTAGAGGAAGAAAATGTACAGTGTGGCCAGATTGGGCTCAAATAACCTGAACCTCTGTTTTCAGTGTATAAGTGTTTGAAGTAGATTTTCTTTACTGCCAAAATCCACCCACCAGTATCAGTTACGAGCAGCGCTTTGTGACAAAGCAGCACTATGGTAAATTATTGCTGAACAGGTCGAGCAAGATGACAAACTTTAAAGAACAAAACAAAAAAGAGCAGTTCTTCTTACTCACATTCACCTCCTTCATCTACCAAGCTCACTAGACCCAGACAAGAATCATTTATTACGACTAGGCCTGTCACAATAACACATAACTTTAGACAATACAGCTCTGGAAAAAGTAAAAGACCACTTAAAAATGGTTATTTTCTTTGATTTTACCAAATTGAAAACCTCTGGAATATAATCAAATGGAAGATAGATGATCAAAAGCCATCAAACCAAGCTGAACTGCTTGAATTTTTGCACCAGGAGTTGCATAAAGTTATACAAAAGCAGTGTGTAAGACTGATGGAGGAGAACATGTCAAGATGCATGAAAACTGTGATTAAAAACCAGGGTTATTCCACCAAATATTGATTTCTGAACTCTCAAAACTTTATGAATATGAACTTCTTTTCTTTGCATTATTTGAGGTCTGAAAGCTCTGCATCTTTTTGGTTGTTTCACCCATTTTTCATTTTTTGCAAATAAATGCTCTAAATGACAATATTTTTATTTGGAATTTGGAAGAAATGTTGTCTGTAGTTTATAGAATAAAATAACAATGTTCATTTTACTCAAACATATACCTATACATAGCAAAATCAGAGAAACTAATTTAGAAACTGAAGTGGTCTCACGCTGCTTTTGGAAAACTTTATGCCACTTCTGGAGCAAAAAGTCAAGCAGTTTAGCTTGGTTTGATGGCTTGAGATCATCCATCTTCCTCTTGATTATATTTCAGAGGTTTTAAATTTGGTAAAATCAAAGAAAAACATAATTTTTAGGTGGTCTCTTATTTTTTTCAAGAGCTGTATATATACTTACTTTGGCATAATTTGAGAATGGATTGGACCAGGTTGACACACTCATTTTTGTTTAGGGTAGAGTATGGTAGGGTACATACACAGTTATCTAATTACTGTTTAAATATACCATATGTTTTTTATGGTTTTACAGATAAATACTGATACTTTTAACAATATGCTTTGTTAAGGTTTCACCATATTATACCATATTGTCTTATATCGCCATTTCTTTGAAGATATGAGTTCAGTACATCAGTACTTTAAAATACCAGCATCTCATCTCATCCCTCCCAATAATTTCAGTCAACATCATCAATCCGAATGTGCAGGCTGATGATGCGGTCATAGTGCTCTGTTTTCAGTGATTGATCTTTGCTACAGTGTCACAATAAGAGAGTGTCTTCTCTCTTTTTTTAAACAATGACGCTCATTGTTGAAGATGTTATCTCAGAGATGTTTGACAGCCAGTTTCACTCATCTTATCAGTGGAGCATGTGCTCCTCTCAGTAACAGGTTTGTGTTGTAGTGAGAGATCAGTGGTGTTTGTACAGGGGCTGCGGAGTTGTGCGGTAGTTAATACGTTTCACTTTCAGTGCAGACGCTCCCTGTAAAGAGAAGGACTGTAGGTTTATTGGTGAACAAAAGGCAGTGTCTCTTAAACTCAGACTCTTTCATTCACAGAAAAATAAACACTGTGTACCCACGTCTGTCTCATAAAGGATTCATTGAAAATGCTTTGTATGGGACAAGCTGTGACATGATATTTTGGTTTAGTGTCCTCCTGCTCTTTACTGAATAACTGCATGACTGTATGTAATGTAATAAATGTTTAGACTTAGATAAGAATGTTCCAAAAAAAAAAACTGTCATGGAAAGACCCCGATTGGCTTATAAGGTTTCTTTCTATGAGGCTATGAGGGAGTTTTTTTTTTTGCCCCCTGTTACCTTTGATTTGCTCACTGGGAATTTTCTTTGTTTTATGATTTGTTAATCTTTACTGGATTTCTGTGAAGTTAACTGTAAGAAGTATATATGAAGTAGTTTGATTTGATCTGAATTAAAGTGATTTGAGAATGCTTTTCATGCTCTTTGTAATTTATAACAATAATAATAATAATAATAATAATAATAATAATAATAATAATAAATGTGTAATACAGACAATAACTGCATAGATTGCTTCTAATGAAAATAACATCTCAAAATGCTTTACAGTCAGTGCCTAAACAATGAAATAAATTTTTCTGCCACAATTAATATACAATTTCTACATTTTAATAATTTTATTGTAACTAGATGGTTATTCCATTTTTCAGTCTACAGTATTTTAGAAACTGTGATGAGAAAATCATCTGTTAAGAGATGTTCAGGTGTATATAAATGAATTCGAAGTTTATATTTAACATACTGTAATTTTTTATGGCAAAAAGTGAAAAATACACTGAAAGTAAGTGGCTAACCATTAATCATTTAAAGTAAAATGTAATAAATTATCAGTGACCTAGAATAAGGTCTTGTCTGCATTTTAATACATTAAATTAACTGTACAATATATTTTAGATTTTTGATCAATATGCATGGTATTCTAAACAATAATCACAAGTAAATTAAGTCATTATTATGGTATTATCAGTTAGTTTAGAATTATCTTTTTCCTTCACAGTATCCTGTGAATTCCTTGAAATTTGATCACCACTTTTGATACATAAGGCATTCTGGACACTTTTATTGTAACTCAATTCTTGATGTTAAAAAAATGTAAAAAAAATTTCAGACACTCAGCTTTTTTTATTACACTGAATACTTCAGTTTCCTGTAAATGATTTAAAACCTGTGAAATTACACAGGACTGACGTATAATAATCGTTTAATACACCTGATCAGACACACAAGGAGCTTAATAACTATTTTAATCAGGATGTGCTGGAAGGTGCGTCGTCACGGCTGACCTCCTGGGATTCACCCATCCGTACACTGGAAAATGACTAACCTGAGTGTAAGCAAAATTCAGAAGAGCTTCATGATCGGTATCAGACAAGTCATACCATGAACGCACGCTAAGCTAAAACTGCTCTTAGGAACAGATCACAACATGTTATTTCATGTAATAATTATTGCACAGGGCAGGAATGTATTCTACAACTTCCCAGAGTCAAAATGTAACATCATGAGTCATATATGAGTGTTACGAAATCCACCATTCAGAGCTCAGAGTTAGCAGTAGGCTAAAGCACGTCCAGACAAAGAGAAAGAGAAAGGCACTGTCAGCAAGCTTGAGTGTAGATATTCCATTAGTATTAGCCTGTTTATTCTCACCACTGATTTGAACTGTTGTATTATAACAAAATGTAATACATGTGTTAACAAAATTTCTGCCAAAGAAGTTAAATTAGTTTTTAGTGTATAGCTTTTTATAGATTTGGAAATAGTGTACATATTTGTTGTAGTCTGAGGTAGCGTTTAAACTGCAGCTAGCTATTAGCCTAAGACTAGCTTAGCTAAAACACATGGCAAGCCAACAATCATTCAGCTTTATAAATGCACTAAATAAATACAATACTTACAGAGACTACATTGTAATGTAATAAAAGGCAGTTTCGTTTTCTGTTTGTTAGCCAGACCAGGAGTGAGAAAGAGTTTAATTTCTCTGACTAAAACGGGAATATTAATATGATTTGACTGACATAAAAAAGAGCAGACTATTTATGTGACACGGGCCAACTGCACTAAAACTCTAAACATGTTTTAATGTTACTTTTTTTGGAAATCTTTCATAAATAAGGCATGTATTTTCTCTGTACCAGTAATTATAATCCATTTAGTTCCAATTTCTGCATATTAGGGTACATGAAATATTTTTATCTAAATAGGCTGATATGTTCACAAAAAATGTCAGAGGTATCAGCAAGGTATCAGCATATCCAGACAAATACCATTCTTTAATGAATTAATATTATATTCTAATATCATATTAAGTGGTGTTAAGGCCTATATAAATTAATTCAATGCTTATATTTAACATTGTTTATTTTTTAAGTGGAAAAATGACTAAATAAATAAATGTTGTGTAAACTTTGACATGCCTAGACATAATTCTATTACTACTTTATCACTACAATGATTAATTTAACATCAAACCATTAATTTAAGGTAAAATGTTATCATTTATTAGTGACATACTGTTTTCCACCTCACCACACCAACTTATTTAGCCATAAAAACAATAGTAAAGTAACAAAAAATGTTTTTTTGTCTTCCTCACATAAAACTATTTATTGCTGGTGTTGAATTATTAGTTAATAATAATTATTAGTTAATTTTAGTTAAAAGTTTTAGATTTTGATACAACATTAATCTGCCTTTCTTAAATGAAGCAAATGAAGAGTGTGTGTGTGTGTGGGTGGGGGGGTGAAGTGGGGGTAGGTACGTGTGCACACCAGTAGCCACCTGAAAGATTTAATTAGGTTGACAGATTAGCACACAGTAATCAGCTTTGTTTCATGTACTTGGGGGGCTTGTATGATTTGGGGCCCCAAGACATCAGCTGTGCACTTGACCCAAAAAGTGATCAAGCACAAACATGAACACAGTAATTAAGAACACCAAACAAGCCACCAATGTGTACTGATTTAATATATCCACAGTAAACAAAACAGATCAATACGTCTTAACCACACTAAACCCTTATTATTATGCGGCCATTAATGTTAATTTCTGTTGAGTATCTGCTGTAAAAATAATAATTGGGATATTAATGACAGGATTGCTACTAGGCTTTAGAGCAAGGACCTTAACCCTCGCTGCTTACAGACTCATCCATATGTGCTTCCTATATTACTGTGTGTGTGTGTAAGTGTTTACTGCACATATGAGTTCAATGTGAAGGTCAATTTCCATCTGTGTCCAACACAAATGGTGAATATGGTTGTCTTAATAATGTAAGTAAGAGTACCACAAAAAGTTATTTTTCCCACGTATAAGAGGTCAAATAAAGACTGCAAAAACTTGCTAATAGCGGACTAGATACTTATATAGCAGTTACTCTTACAATTATGCATAACATTCCATAAGTTTACTCAAACTTAGACCTGTACTCATGATTCTTCTTTAGTTTTAGTTTATATTATTGTGCTGAACAATATTAGGGTAATTTTAAGACCATATAATAGCAATAAAGTAATTACTGTCATGACCATTTTATAGCACATAGAAGATCTTAAATAATAAAAAATAATATGTTAATGGCACTGAGATATAAAAGGTTTATATATATACTAAATAAATTTCACATGCAATCATAAATCAAACATAAAATCAATATTTTTACACAAAGTTGCCATTTTGGCTCATTTTTGTTAATGATATTTTCTTTCAAGCAAAAAGAATGGCCAATATTGAGCTCAGTAACAATAATTAAGGTCATGTTCATGTATTGTACAATAAATTGATAATGTAATTATCATGACATGCCTATTCAAACCTATTCACAATCTCTAAATGTTTTTCCACAGTGAAGGTGTGTTCAAGTGTCCAGAAGATCAGCTGCCTCTGGACTATGCTAAAGTAAGTACTGCACTGTACAAATCAGAGCACTGGAACTTAAATATCAAAACATTAGCTTAGAGTACTACCTCTTTAAACACCTTAATGATTCATCTTTTTTTAAAGAAAAAAAATATATAGTTTATCATTCACTTATGACCCAGTGTCCACAACACTATCATCCCTTAGTAAAGTAACCTAAGTGTTACAGTTAATTTAATTTATGTTAATTTGGTAACAGTCTCATTTGTTTTATTCATTTCATATATTCATATATTGATAAAAGTATTCACTCACCTGTCCAAATCATTGAATTCAGGTGTTCTGATCAGTTCCATAGATACAGGTGTATAAAACCCAGCACATAGGCAACATGCTGACTGCTTCTACAAACATTAGTGAAAGAATGGGTTGCTCTCAGGAGCTTAGTGAACTCCAGTGTGGTACTGTGTTGGGATGCTGCACCTGTTCAACAAGTCCAGTCATGAAATTTCCTCACTACTAAACATTCCACAGTCAACTGTCAGTGATCTTATAACAAAGTGGAAGTAACTGGAAATGAAAGCTACTCGCTCTGTTGACTGTAAGATCTTCAGTGCTGGACAAAATTTGAATTAAAAAGCTTCTCATTCATTTGCTCAGAAATATGAAGACAAAATATTAAAACAAATACATTATTTATCTCATTAGTACAGTTGTTTAATCATTTTGAAAAATTAATACTGAAAATTACCAGTTGAGTTGAATTTACTAGATTGCAAAACTGTATTTATAATATTGCCAGAGTGTGTGTTCTTGAATTTTATTTATTTTGTGTGTGTGTACGCTGATGTGTGTAGACTTTCATTTCTAAACTGAGTGATGTATGAATTGTTTAGATTTTTCCAGATGTGGAGCTTGAGCAGCAGATTCTTGCTCTGCCCATCCGCTGCATCCACAGTGAGGAGGGCTGCCGCTGGTCAGCGCAGAATAAGCAACTTCAGGTAAAGCACAAACACACACACACAAAACCTCATGTTTGTATTTACATGCTCTTTTAGAATATTGCCAAGCAGTAAATTACTGTTATCAGAAGCTCACTGTTGTATATTGAGTAAGTTGTGCGGTAAGTTTGTAAATTGGTCCATATAAATACTATATGATAACGTGAACGTATTCTGCTCTAGGCCCATTTGTCCGCATGTGCCTACAATGTGGTGTCGTGTCCAAACCGCTGCTCCGTAAAGCTGCTGCGGCGTGACCTCCTCGACCACCTGCAGCACGACTGCTCCAAGAGGAAGCTCCGCTGTGACCACTGCTCCCTGGAGTTCACAGGCGAGGCTCATGAGGTCAGTGATAGTACACTCTACACGAATACCCCATCTGCTATTCTCAGTCCTCAATATTATCTGCTAACAAGTCTCAAAACTATCAAAGACACATGCTACTCTTAGGAAATGATGAGTTTCTTTGATTTTACCGAATTGAAAACCTCTGGAATATAATCAAGAGGAAGATGGATGATCACAAGCCATCAAACCAAACTGAACTGCTTAAACTTTGCACCAGGAATGGCATAAAGTTATCCAAAAGCAGTGTGCAAGACTGGTGGAGGAGAACGTGGTAATTCCAGAGTAATTCCACCAAATATAAATTTTTGAACTATGAAAACTTTATGAATATCACCTTGTTTTCTTTGCATTATTTGAGCTCTGAAAACTCTTTTTTTGTTATTTCAGCCATTTCTAATTTTCTGCAAATAAATGTAGATGCTCCATTAGATAATCTTGCTTGTTCAACATTTGGGACCAGTTGAATATATGGAAATTCTAAATGATCAGTGACATCAAACAGATGAATGTTAATCTTTTTACATTTTTGTCTATGGTTTTTGGCAGATGCTATTGTTTTGAATGATCTCCTGTAGCGTAGTGTGTTTGCCTGGGTGGAAGGCAATAATGTTACGCACTACACTGTAACGTTTAATCACTAACAATAGGTAAAATGGCAAAAATCACGGGATAGCAGTATGTGAACTGATGACAAAGTCTGATAACTTTGGAATGGCTCAGGAATGCTCACACCTGTGCAGGTTGTAAGGTGTTTTCTAATGAGTAAAGTATATATAAAAGAAAACTGCCCAGAGGGGTCATGGCAAGGCGACAGGAATTCTTGGAGTTTAAGCACGACTTGAAACATTACATTTCTGACATTCAAGCTGTCTGAGCATTTAACATTCCTCACACGACAGTCTTCTATCTATCTATCTATCTATCTATCTATCTATCTATCTATCTATCTATCTATCTATCTATCTATCTATCAATCAATCAATCAATCAATCAATCAATCAATCTATCTATCTATCTATCTATCTATCTATCTATCTATCTATCTATCTATCTATCTATCTATCTATTGTATATATGTAGTGGGTGGTAATGTTTGTGACTGGCAGCATCCCTCTAGCAACAGATTTTGGCTAAAATGACATCCAAATTTAATGCAGGAGGCTCCAAACACATTACCTGCATGGTGTGTAGCATTCTTTAGCTTTTCTGGCACATGGCAAAAGTCATTTGTCTGGTGACATTTGGCATGTGAGTGTAATATGGATGACTGGCTCATACTGGTTTTACTAACTGTCTGTCTCCTTCCACAGAGGCACCAGGACGCGTGTCCGGAGGAGAGTGTTTACTGTGAGAATAAATGCGGGGCTCGTATGGTGCGCCGACTGCTGGCCCAGCACACTCTGTCGGAATGCTCCAAGCGCAAGCTGCCCTGCAAGTACTGTAACAAGGAGTTCCTCTACGACACTATTCAGGTCTGTGGACTGTTTAATGTTGCAAATGTTTATCTTACTAAATGAACAGTGATTAATGCTACAGTAAATGTTCTCATAGTCATGTTTTTGCACACTTTTCATTAAATCTTCATTAAACTGAGAGTGATGTTTTCAAGTCTTCTTCTGTTTTGTTTTTTTTAACAGCATCACCAGAACCAGTGCCCACGCTTCCCAGTGCAGTGCCCCAACAAGTGTGGAACACCTGGCATCGCCCGAGAGGATTTAATGACTCACGTTAAAGAGAGCTGTGGCACTGCCATGGTTTTCTGTCCGTTTAAAGAGGCTGGCTGCAAATACAGAGTAAGACTGGATGTTTTTTTGCCCTCAGGGCCTCATGTTGTATCAAGACTGATATGCTGAGAGTTATTAAATACAGTTTACAGCAATACAGGGTGAACTAGTAACTTTGAACATGTTATTCAAAATATTATTATTTAGCTGTGGGAATGACAGAGCATCTTACAAAACAATACTATCAAAAGTGCTTTCCTCACAAGCAACTATATAGAGGGTCTGGGTCCAAGCCTTTTTTGAGTAAGCACCAATGCAACAATGGCAAGGAAAACCTCCCTCAGATTAAGATAAAGAAACCTTGAGAGAAATCCATCCTCCTCTGATTCACACTGGATATAGCTGCCCACTGCTTTGGGCATATGTGCTCACTGTTTTACTATAGCTGTGTTTGGAATCGTTTCCTATTACAGAAATAGTGCACTATATGGTGTGTCAGCTATTTGTAGTACTGTTTAAAGTCTCAACAGTACATGTTAATCCCTATATAGTTTACTATCAAACACACATAATTAATGAGAAAATGTATTGTACAGATGATTACACTAGTATTTCCAATGTACCATAACAAAGTGTGGTGGTGTCAGAGGTCCTCAGAGCCATATAAATTAAAGATTGTTGTTTGGTCATTCCACAAATGCTACATAGTGAATAGTGAATGACCTAATGAGTGAACCGTTTATGTCTACTTAGATGTACATGTGTGTGTTCAATGCACGGATGGGTTCATCTGTGCCCAGCACAAGTATGGTATATATATATATGGTTCCCTTGTCTTGTCTTGTCTTGTCTTGTAATGTCAAATTACATTTACCTCAGCAATGCTATTTTTTGTTGCTGCCACTAAAGGAAGCACTGAAATATGACTTAAAATAACTGAAGCATACATTATTTGGTCTTTTACATTTTTTGACCAAACAGAGAACGTTTTTTTTTTTTTTTTTGGTATTTTCTGCCATATATTATTAGTCGCCAAGTATTTTGTGCATTCCTATCGACTATGAACTATTAAAATATGTTCATATTGGTGCGACTGTACTACCACAGACTTTGCCGCACTACCGATTGCTACAGATTATAACTCCTAATCTTACAATCTTATTTTATCTCTCTTCCCTGCCAGTGTATCAAGCCTGCAGTACCTCATCACCTGGAGGATGCCACCCACTCCCACCTCTCTTTACTGTGTGGTTTGGTGAATCGGCAAAGACTGGAGCTGAGGGATCTGCGGCGCAGAGTGGAGGAACTTTCTGGAAGCCAAGACGGGGTTCTGCTGTGGAAAATCCCTGACTACTGTCGACGCCTGCAGGAGGCCAGGACCAGAACCACCGACAGCGCAGAGCTCTTCAGTCCCGCCTTCTATTCCCATCGCCACGGCTACCGCCTCCAAGTCTCCGCCTTCCTGAATGGTAATGGCAGTGGTGAGGGATCGTACTTGTCCATCTATATCAGAGTTCTACCTGGTGAGTACGACGGGCTGCTGGAGTGGCCTTTTCCCTACCGGGTCACCTTCTCACTGCTGGACCAGAGTGACCCGGCCCTCTCCAAGCCTCAGCACATCGTGGAGAGCTTCAGCCCGGATCCCAACTGGAAGAACTTCCAGAGACCCCAGCCGGGGGCGATGGGCAGCATCCGCGCGGGGAGCCTGGACGAGAGCATGCTGGGCTTTGGCTACCCCAAGTTTATCTCCCACGAGCAAATGAGGAAAAGGAACTACATCAGGGATAATGCCATCTTCATCCAGGCCTCCATAGATGTAGTCCAGAGGATAATTAACTGAGCTCAGTCTAAGCTGTAGGATTCAAAAGGAAATGTCTTAGATTGCTGTGCCAACCTTTTTCTTTCATCTTTGATCTTAATTTGGCTGATATGACCAGTTTGAATGTTTTACTGCCCCATTTTTGTCGCATAAACAGGAGAATGGACTGATGCTGATAAAAGAAAATTAGTGAAGAAAATGTTTTTTCTTTAATCTCAGTCAGGTTATACATTGTTTCATCCAATCCAATTTTTTTTCAATTCAATTCAATCCTCAGTACAACTGTTTAAATCTAACAATGTTTTATTTTATCAATTTTAATTTGATATTTTCATTTACTTTAAAGTTAATGAACCCTGAGAAGTTTAAGTTTTAACTTTATGTTAAGGCAAAAAAATATTGAAATATTAAAATGATTCTAAAATCATTTAATAACAAATAATAAACAAACATTTTAATGTTACTCAAAATGTAAATATTTCAAATATGATCAAATTGGAAGTAATTTTGAAAAAAAAAAAAGTTTATCTAAATGTAAAAATTCATTTTTGACGGTTTTCTTTTTTGACTGGAATGTAAATGAATCTGCTATATCAATTAGCACTAAATTTTACATGAAATATGACCTAATCTAGAAAAAAAATAACATTCACTTATGTGACTGTTTTTTATGGTCATTAACAGGGGTCATCAGAGACAAAGCTCCTATCTGCTGCACCATATATTTCTATCATTTACATACAACATGTACTGTTCACCATCTGCCAGTCCTTGAATGTTTTTTCTGTTGCTTTAGACAAGCAATTTTTGCCATAATTCAGTTTTAAAAGATATTTTAGATTTATAGTATTTTTTTTACCTCTCTTTATGGAAGTACTTTAGAAAAGAAAGGACTCACTACAGACTTTTTGCTACCCCTGAAATTTAACTGTAAAATTATACAGTTTATTTTTGGAATCAACTAAAATGTAATTTTGCAACCAACACTGTAGCAGAGATGTTATTTGCAGGGATTTACAGAATATGGTTGTTCATATATGAACATGGAGTGTACTGCAGTGTGTTTGTCTATAGCTTGCTAATGTTTAGGATTTTGTGTGCATTCATAATGACTGCATTTTTTGTAAAACTAAATAAACAAAAAAGTTACAGAAATAATGACTGGTGTTTTTAATGTCATGTTTTTTTGTGTTAGATAACTGGGGATTACACAGATTCACTACTGGTAAAAAGTTTTAGAACAACTGCATGGCTCAGGCAAGCCTGCATTTCATTATTTTAGCAATGACTTCCTAACTGCCACTCCATCCTGTAGTTCAGGGTCTTCACAGGTAAAACTTGGTCCAGTGTTAAGCTGAGCTAGGTTTTGTCACAGTCGGCTATCACCAAAACTGTAAACCCATAAGAACCTAGACCCACTGCTAAATATTGTTATATTTTTGTTGATATATTTTTATTGTTAAATTAATTATTTATTGTTTATTTATTGTTTGTCATAAAGAGCACATAATATTTTAGGGTTAAAATTTCATATGTAAAGCAAATAGCACAAATGTTTCGTAACTTGCATTTTAACATTTAAAATTAAGTTATGATTATGTATATGGAAGGCAAAATATTTTATTAAAGCATTTGGTGGTGGGAAGAGACCTGCATTCTGTAAATAAAGTCACATGATCACACATTCATACATTGTCCTGTGATGCTCTCAGGATATTCAGCATATATCACTTATGTCTGTTATGAGTTAAATAAAAGGACATCGCGCTGTAAAGAACTTTACACACCTTTTAAAAGGGCTGTGACACATGGCATCAAGGTAACTTTCAGACTTGTTTTTTGTTTTAAAATTCTTTAAGAGTCACTTTTAATGGTGATAAAGACTATAAAAAATTAGGTGTTCTAAAACGTTTGACCATTGTTACATATTAAAAAGTATATTTGTATTATGGCACTTTTGCCATGTTGTTTTTAATGTGTGCAATATAAAAAAAGAAACAACTGAATCAAGTGAGGCTTTTCTGCAGTAAAGTCACATCGTTTCAATTATAAAGGACAATAAGAGATATAACCTTACTGTTATGAAGACAATTGTATGAATATGTATTCTGGCTGTAGTGTGAACTGACCTGTAGCATTTCTTTCACTGAGTGACATTGCAAATTAAAATGCAATAGTATTTATAGGTTACAGAATCAATATTATTGAAAGAAAGGACAAAGTTTTATGGATTGGGTTTATTACAAATGAAATGAAAATGGTACAGAACAGACTTACAGATTGTATCTGAAATCATTCGATGAAATGATGCTGAACAGAACTGAACAAAACTACAGGTGCAAAGAACCTTTATTAGGTGTTAGGGTTCTTTAATGTTATGGGAGAGGGAGTTGGTGGATCCGAGTGGAGAGCAGAATGTACGGTTTTATTTGAATTACATGTCTACTCAGGTATATGTCATGGTAGGGGTGTGGGAGGAGCCAAGTGCAGAGATATAACGAAAAGATTTTTACTATAATTGTGTGTGCATAAAAGAAAAAGGGGAAAATAAACAAGAGAACGCCTTTTCGGCGCAACAAAGCTAACTAAATAATGCCTCTGTTTGAAATAAAATAAAGACAGAAATAGAAACAGAAATCAAGAAAATAAAATTATTTTCTTTTCTCCTCAGCCTTGCAGGCGTTCCCTTATCTTTTCTTTCTTGCCTGGCAAGCTTTCTTTTATTTTCTGTTCTCTTATTTTGTTTTATTTTCTTCCTATTCTTTTTCCCTTTTCAGCCTTGCAAGCTTCCTCTTATTAATTTATTTATTGCTTCTTTTCAGCTTTGCAAGCTTTCTTTTATTTCTTTTCAGCCTTGCAGGCTTTCTTCTTTTATATATTTATTTATTCTTTCTTTTCAGCTTTGCAAGCTTTCTTTTATTTATTTTCTTTTCAGCCTTGCAGGCTTTCTTTTATTTTTTCTTTCTTTCTTTTTAGCCTTGCAAGCTTTCCTTTATTTTTTATTTATTTTTTATATTTTTTTTCTTTTCAGCTTTGCAAGCTTTCTTTTTTTTTGTTCTCAGCTTTGCAAGATCTCTTTTATTTCTTTTCTTTTCAACCTTGCAGGCTTTTTTTTTTTTCCTTTTTTCTTTTCAGCTTTGCTCCGTGGAGCTACCGTTTACCGGTCACAGGGCATGAAGTCTGTGACACATCAGTCTGCTGGAAGCTCGCCTTTTTAAAGACGGTACCACAGCTGAGGCTGATGACGCGTTATTGGCTTCAGGTGGCCTTAATGATCCCTGTTCTAATGAACTCTCAGCCGGTTCCCTTCTTACCACCTTGGTGGGTTTATGGCGGCATCTGGTGGCCGCTGCGGGAACTGGCTGAGCCCTAACAGTATATTTATAATTTTGTTTATTTTATTATTTATTTAGAAATATTATTTAATATAATTTATATTGTGACTTTGTGATTTTGATAGTTATTTGGAACAGATGTGTAATGATAAAAGCGTGTGGAAAGAAACCCCTTGGATTTATCCTTTTCTTAGGTTTCTTTGATGATGATTTTCTTTTCTTTTTCTTTTCCCTCTGTTAACAGTCAACCAAATACAAAAGTGCAACAAAGTGTAAGGTTTTGAACAGTATTTATATACCATGCTGCACAGGTGTGGCTGATTGGCACTGATCACCACCGGAGATTATAGGAATTGGAGTTTCGGGACCCAGCTCCCCTGCTTGTGGCCAGTAGTGCAGCACTGCCACTAACATTTAGCTGATAAAGACTGGACTGAAATAAGAAGACTCTGAAATCTCTTGTACCTGGTTCTGTTACTTTTCTGGGGTACGTTTCCCAAAAGCGTAGTTGCTAACTACGTTAGCAACTTACATAGTCTGGACGATGCAGCTGCGACGCAGGTGTTTCCCAAAAGCGTGGTTGGAACTATGGAGGTAACCACGTTAGTAACTTGCATAGTGCAAACCTTAGTTAAGCTACACAGGTGTTTCCCAGAACCGTAGTTCCAGCGAATATTCGCAACTACCGTGGTTCAGCTGCGTCGTTCCAACTACAGCTCTAGACCTGTCGTTAGGAGCTTAGTTCCTGGTTATTAGTGCAGACGATGGACGGTAGGACTCAGAAAGCTGATAAATCACATTAATATTGCTGCACGAGGATTTAAGATGTCAAGTGTACCTATTTTTTTTAATGTTTATGTTAATTACATTAATTGAGCCACTTCACTTTTACCCATGTGCGCCCAGGTAAAATAATAAAATTCAGTCCTTTTTTTAATGTATGTCTTTAACATTTAGCTTTATTTGGCAAACATGAATTCAGTGTAGTGAAAAGAGAAGTGCTCTTTAGCTAAAATGTATTTTACAGTCTTGGAAAGATGTATGTCAATTATTCAAGCAGGCATCTCTTGAGTAAAGATAACTTGTGCTGTGAAAATTTATGAAATAGTTAATAATTATTTTTTTAAACCCATTGTGCTATATGCACTCTGTGAATAAGATATGCAATAAGCAGGTGTTTTGAATTACCTAATTATCCTCTGGAGGTAACAGGGCCAGACAGAGCGTGAATAAAGAAAATTTATTATTTAGCCAATACAACGTGTTTCTAGGCCTATACAAATGTTATCAATTAGTATTTGTTAAATAATATATTACAGGAAATACGTAGAAATATGTAGGCTACATTAATATATATGTAAAAAATAATAACATTAATTGCCATTATGAAATAAAACATTAAGAGAATAAAACCACGACTGGGATTCGAACTAGGCTTCCATCCAGTGTCTGTCGAGTTTTGCTACCCTGTCAAACCGTATTATCCTAGTGCATATTTAATTTTTAAATATAAAATTGCTAGAAAAAGCCCCATATTTAAACATGCTTTCGGTAGAATATTTGGAAAGCCTGAATCAAAATATCAGGAGACAGTTTAGGGTTATTAGGGTGATTATAAACCTTATTTTTTTATTATTGCTAACTTATAATTACTTTCATTATCATCAGCTGTCATTTACGCATTTGTAATACTCTGAAATAATGGCAAGGGGTTTCTGGTTGTTTAATGCAACCAAAATAACAGAATTACCATAAAAAAACAATAAATAAATAAAAAATGTTTCCACGCATGGGCGCTGGTGTTGAGAAGCACATCTCGATGGGTTGCACAATTCGACAGAACACCGCGCGCTGCACGTCGTAGGCGCTCTGCTGAACCACTGAGTAACACATTTCTCATGTCTCATTTTAATAAGACTTCTTCAGAATGGTGATTATTTTATTAAAAAAAAATATTGCAATAGCAAATATGTGTATGTTTTTTTAAGTAACACTGTCTGTTACAAATAATAATGAATATATAGCAATTATTGTCTACATTTTACTTGCAGTTCATTGTTATTTTATTAATAGTATTGTTGTCCGTTATGTTCTGGTGATAATTACAATATCATAAATAGCCTAAATGATACATTAGTAACATATTTTTGGCATAATATTTTAAAGATTGTGAGTTTTGCACGTTTTCTGCTGGGAAAGTCTGGCCGAACACATCTGGAAACACCTTAGTTAAGACCACGGTGGTTCAAACCAACATAGTTCAGACTTCTGTGGTACCAACAAAGTACGATGGTTTCGGGAAACGGTCGTACTTCAGATGTTAGTTAGTTTAACGATGCATCGTACCACGTTAGTTCAATGCTAGGCTCCGTCGTTGTACGGGAAACGCACCCCTGTTCAGTTGATTAATAATACAACCCCAAATCAGTACAAAGTTGCAACAGTATGGAAAATGTAAATAAAAAGCGCAGTATTTCTGACTTTTAGCTTGTTTGTTATTTGATTGCAGACAGTATGTTATGTTTTATCTGCTGAACCTCATTTTATTTATTGTGATATATTCATTCCTAGTTTTCAGGCCTGCGGCACATTGGGATAGTAGTGGTTTGTTGATGTGGTGAAGTGTTGTTTTAGGTGTTATTTTGCCCCATTCTCCCTGAAAACACATCTTAAAGTGTGCATCAGTACGGGGTATTTTCCGTATTAAAAAATACTCCACACATTCTCTACTGACTGTAGGTAGGCCAGTCCAGTACCATGCAGGACTGGTTCCATTAGTTTTTACTAAATGACTGATTTTGGTGCAATGCATCTGAGGAATTGAAAGTGACGGGTGTTCAGCTTAGGCTTGTGCCCTTGGCCTTCAGACACTAAAATTCCTCCTGATTCCTTAAATCGTTAAATGGTATTACAGGCTGGAGAGGGAAAAATATGCAATTTCCTTTCAATCTTACTTTAAGAAACACTCAATAAAGAGAGAATTTCAATAATTTTCTCATGCATTTGTTACAAACTGAAAATTCTCTGCTTATCTTTGCTACTCAAAGACTCAGGCTTTAGTGGTTTCTGCTTTATTACCAAATCATGATTACTAAAAACTATTTACATAATATCCCAACCTTTTCTGATTTGGGGTTTTACAAAATGAAACAAGCTAAAATTGAGATATGACATGAACATGAAATGTCATGAGAAATACATAAACCCATCCCCTTTAGGTTGTATTAGAAGGACAGAGGAAATGATTTGTAACCATAGACCACTACTCCATGCAGACCCATTGGATCCTCCTCACACTGAACTGAAAGCTGAAACATGTCAAAAGGGGTCTGTTAGTGTTTTAATATCAGACTAAACTAAAAAAAAAATCCTAACAAGAGAAAATTATGCAAATTTTATGAATATCTTACTACCTTGATGTCATTTCCAGTCAGGTGTTCCATTGCAGTATCTGGAAGGCCCTCCATGAAACTATTAACATATAATGAATAAAATTAGGGGTGGGTGATATGCCCTGCCAGGGCTTCAGCTTAGTCCTGTACTAAATTCTGTTTTTAATGTATAGTGCATTTTTTACTTACAGGTCATTGTACTTTTGAGCTTCTGGCATTTCCAAAACCTGTTCTTGTTCAGCAACCTAAAGACATTAAAATATCAAATTGTTAATGTTGACACTGACGCAAAGAAAGAATATCTGGCTGTACAAATGAGAGCGCTGTGTGCTAGTATTCAATCAAGGCTAAATCATATGTACAGAAATTTAAAAGTAAAATAAGCAATGAGATTAACTCTATATATTCATTAGAGGTATCAGCACAGTCCAATCTGCTCTATATCGTACTGGACTGATGAGACTCTGAGTACACTTGAATATGTTGCCTGATACGGTTTGTTTATATAATAATATAAAGTCACGCATTATTCATACCTCTACACTCATATACAGTATATTCACATTTCAACTGTTTATAGTGAATATGAAACACATATTTCCAACTGACTGTAGCTGTAGCACAATGAATGTGTGTTGGAAACTACTTAATATATAACCACTCAATATAAAAATTAAGAATTGTGCTCTCTTTACTATTTATGGGCATGCAACTGGGTAAAATTAACATTCTTTGATTCTTTAAACAATGATAACATTTCTCCTGAATTTTACTCAATTTTCAGATTTTTTCATGTTTTCATCTTGTAACAAAAGTTGATGAGATTTTTTGTTACAACAACACTGGCCAGCATGCTCATGGAAAGGCAATACATTATGGGAGTTTGAGAGATAGTGGGTGCCACATGGATGGGACATTATTCCCCAAGTTGTGCCCACATTTAATATTCCTCACCCACTGTGTCTCGGGGTGATCAGGGATTGGACCCAGGAGAAAAACCTGTAAAGACGGCCTAATAATGTACATAAATATATGGAAGTAAAAGTTCACCTCATATATTATTATTGGCTGCTGGTATGATGGTTATAAATATATGATAAAGTAGAAAATGCTTTTAATTGTGAGATAGATTGCTTGAAGCAGGGCTTGAACCAACAACCTTGTCAGTATGTCACTATGTTCCTCACAGTGGAAACTGACAGGTTAAATCTCTGAGACAACTTTTTGTATCCTTCCCCTGAACAACTATGTTGAACAATCTTTGTTTTTAGATCATTTGAGAGTTGTTTTGATGAGCCCATGATGCCACTCTTCAGAGGAGATTCAAATAGGACTTGCAATTGGCCACCTTAAATACCTTTTCTCATGATTGGATACATCTGGCTATGAAGTTCAAAGCTCAATGAGGTTACCAAACCAATTTTGTGCTTCAGTAAGTCAGCAAAAAGTAGTTAGGAGTATTCAAATCAATAAAATGATAAGGGTGCCCATACTTTTGCACCGGTCAAATTTTGGTTTAATGCATATTGCACATTTTCTGTTAGTACAATAAACCTCATTTCAATCCTGAAATATTACTGTGTCCATCAGTTATTAGTTATATCAAACTGAAATGGCTGTTGCAAACACCCAAATATTTAGAACTAAAAATGATTAAGATTAATAGGGGTGCCCAAACTTTTTCATATTACTGTATATATATATATATATATATATATATATATATATGTATATATATATATATATATATATATATATATATATATATATATATATATGTATATATATATATATATATACATGTATATGTATATATATATATATATATATATATATATATATATATATATATATATATATAAAACAAAATAAACCATGTGATAATCGGGTAAAAATTGAATAGAGTTGTGATTGTTATATGTGTATTATTCACCCTCCTCAGTACATATAAATGCACTGGGGCCGCATGGTTAACTCTTCCAACATGGCGGCCGGCAGATGGTGTTATTCGAGATGGTGTCTATCTATATATGTCTATGGTAGCGCCCTTAAAATCTTAAAAACCCATAATCTTGAACTGTTTTTTTTTGCAGCAAAAAAATATCTAATCAGATTTATTCTGCTTCTTGGCCTTTGACCTATTTCCTGTCTTGTCAATAATGACCATTGATAATCATTACTAAAAATCCTCACTGTAGGTGATTTCTACAAACAGATATTTTTGTAAGAATTTTAAAAATATAGAAATGTCTTTTTACATATTTGAAAAGTTATTTAAATCAGGAACAGTGCCTTACTTCATTCTGGTAAAGAAGTAACTGCTCAGCATTGAGCTCTTTAGTCCAGTTCTTCTTGCAGCAGGTCAGTCCCTGCATGAAAAAAATTAGCACAATTTTTATTATTAGCACCACAGAAGAAAATACGAAAATATTTCTAGCAAATATCTTTTTTTTTCACTGTGTCAGTGTGGGAGGAATATGTAGGTGTTATACATATTGAAAAATATACAGACTTTGTGTTTAAAGATATTCTTAATATTAGCAGTTAAAATGAAAGAATTAGAAGTAAAATATGAATACAAAAAAATGACCTTTCTTCCTTTAATGCTCTACATATTATATCTTGTTTTTCCTACAAGCTACTATGAGTCACCTGATAGTCTTAAAATGTCGGCTACCCAAAATGGTGCCTAAGGTAACAGATGACTAGAATTTACAATCTTTTTCTTATACATCTGTACTGTATTCTAACACAGAGGCATAGTAGAAAGTAAAAATAAATACATAAACACTTCAGTAAAGTGGCAATATCTTTCATCTTTCCCTCTTTTTCTTATCAATCATGTCCAATGGCGATCGACCTAGATTTAAAGCTTAAACCAGTTTAACTTTTATTTCCTAACAAACCTGTTACGTCAGATTACATCAAATTACATACCATTATCAAGATGTTCGTCAAGGCCCACCTTTTAAAACTGTGAAAACTTAGAGCTTGTGTTGTAGAAAAATTGAAACAAATAATTAACAATCCTTCTTCCTCCCCATTGACCGAGGCGTGGCTTAAATATCGGTACGTGCCAAGTAGGCACGTACATTGACACGTATGTGCATAAGCACGTAGATACGCAAAAGGTACACCCCCAACTTACGTATCGTCATAATTTTTTTTTATTTTACATGTCACATATCACTCTAAATGAGTGAGTCCACCGAATAATAACCATCTATCATATACTATATTTATAGTTTACAAGTATCTACATTTCAGTCGATTTTTATTTTTACTATATCATTGGAATACACAAATTATGTAAAATTACCTGAAATAAATTTTTTATATTGATTTCTATAAAAATGTATAGGTTTTATCTCTCTCCGGTAAAGTTACTGTTTTGGAAATACATTTTTTTATAGGACAGCATCTATATATTTTGGGAGAAACTGTTGTACCTTTATTATTGTTAAGTTATTTTATTTTAAGTGTCTTTATGAATGAAGGAAGTAAAAAAAAGCTGTCCAAATAAAAAAAAGAAAGAAAGAAAGAAAGAAAGAAAGAGAAAGAAAAATTCTCAAATGGGAGAATGGTCAATACATAGTTTTTCATTAGAAGGGCTCAAATGATGATAAGAGTTAAAAAAAATATTGAAGTTTAAGATATTAGGTCTTTAAGTAAAATTCCATAATATTCACCTAAATGTTAATTTACTAGTAATCAGCTTCCTCCTTAATTCAATTCAAATACATTGTTGGAAGACAATGACCCTTGATCTCCATAAGAAACAATATTATGGTCATATTCATTACCTTTTTAATCCTATATCCAGAAGACTGTCGTGTGGCGTACATGGCACATCATGAGATTGCAGCTGTCCATCCTGAAGAAGAGTAATAAAAGTATCATTCCCAAAGAACAGAGCTAAAGAACCAACTAAAGCCAACTGTCCTTACTGAGATCACTAAGATTAAATGAAATATGTTGAACCTACCTTTCCAGAAATGTAAGTAAGTATGTAAGTATGCCAGGTATGATAGGTGTGAATTGTTGATGACATGAAAAAGGTATTTAGACACATTTGAAATTGGCCTTTACAACCTGATTACCGATGATCCTTTTTTGTTTAAATATGTTTAATGTTTAAAATGGTATAGTCATACTGCACATAGTTTCTAACAGGTCCAGAAGCCTGGAGTTGTGGGTTTGATTGTTGCTCCAGGATCTATGTGCGTTTTTCTCCCGAATACTCTGTTTCATTCCACTTCACAAAAATCTAATCAAATTTATTTACAGTACCTTTTACAACTGATGTTGGAGAGCAGCTTTACAGATTTTTTTTAGCCAGGCAAAGGCTCAAAAACAAACAAAATATGGCAGTGGTGAGGGATCAGTGTGGGACTCTGGGAACAGAGTGACCCGGCCCATCGTGGAGAGCTTCAGCCCGGATCCCAACTGGAAGAACTTCCAGAGGCCCCAGCCGGGGGAAGCCTGGACGAGAGCATGCTGGGCTTTGGCTACCCCAAGTTTATCTCCCACGAGCAAATGAGGAAAAGGAACTACATCAGGGATAATGCCATCTTCATCCAGGCCTCCATAGATGTAGTCCAGAGGATAATTAACTGAGCTCAGTCTAAGCTGTAGGATTCAAAAGGAAATGTCTTAGATTGCTGTGCCAACCTTTTTCTTTCATCTTTGATTTTATTTGGCTGATATGACCAGTTTGAATGTTTTTAATGCCCCATTTTTGTTGAATAAACCGGAGAATGGACTGATGCTGATAAAAAAAAGTGAAGAAGAAAAGGGTTTTTCAATCAGTTTATACATTTTTCAGCCAATCTATATTTTTTTATCCAATCCAATACAACTGTTCAAATGTAACAATATTTCATATTAATCACTTTTTTATTTGACATTTTTATTTACTTTAAAGTTAATGAACCCCGAGAAGTTTAAGTTATGTTACAGCATGTTAAAGCGATAAAAAATTCAAAAATACAAAAAATATATATATATACAAGTTTATGACTTGGTGGCCATTCGTAATGACTGCATGCATTTTTTGTAACACTATAAACAAAAAAGTTATAGAAATAAAGACTGGTGTTTTTAATGTCATTTTTTTGTGTTAAATAACTGGAGATTAGACAGATACGCTACTGGTAAAAAGTTTTAGAACAACTGCATGGCTCAGGCAAACCTGCATTTCACCATTTTAGCAATGACGTCCTAACTGCCACTCCACCTGTCCATCCTGTAGTTCAGAGTCTTCTCTTCACAGGTAAAACAAAGACTTGGTTCAATAATTATATATGTTAACTCAGACATATTTATTATTATTTGTTTATTTGATTAAATTGTTTATACTTGTAAATATGCTTTAATATTATTTATATCATTACTTATTTTAATAGTTATTTAGAACAAAAAACGTTTACAATGGTAAAAGCTTGTGGAAAGAAAAATGAGCAGGCTGGGATTTGAACTAGCTGAGTGGAAAAAAATGAGTGAAAAAATACCTCAAAAGAGGTGTAAAAAATGTTTTGTTGTTAGAAACAAAATGGCTCAAAAGAAACCAAACTAAAACAAAATATAACTAAAAACTCTTTCTTTTTCTTTATTTTGTTTAATTCTAATAAACTTTATTCTACTGGTGTCTTTCTGGTAAAGCCTATTGGATTTATTCTTGTCCTGGGTTTCTTTGTTGACAGGTTTCTTTTCTTTTCTTTTCTTTTGTTTTCTGATCCCTTTGTTACCAGTTATCCTCTGTTACAAACAGTGTTGGGAGTAACGGCGTTAAAACTAACGGCGTTACTAACGGCGTTATTTTTTTTCAGTAATGAGTAGTCTAACGAATTACTATGACTGTAACTATAACGCCGTTACCATTTCCAACACCCCGTTACTGCACGTTACTTTAGCCGCTCTATGAACTTTTTTTTTTTTTTACTTCGCTTTGCCCTGGTTAACCCCTCCTTCGGTGAACTTAAGCTTCTCGCCGCTGTGCCTGTGGTTTGGCGTGCTGAAGTGAGGCACAATTGTGATGATTTTCTGCTCTAATCAATTCAGTGATTGCCGTGGACAGCCCAAGTTCCGATTAAAAAGACGTTAAACTCTTTTTAGGTGCTCCGGTTTTTGTGGTGCTGCTGCTTTCTCTTTTAGAGCTTAGATTCTCTGCCCGAACCCGACCTGTCCCGAGGACCGACCCGAAATCGTGCTCCTATTTTTATTTTATATAAAGCTCTGGTTTGATAATCACAATGTTGCTAAGTAACCAATTATTATTGTTCACTAAAGCGAACGAAATAGTGAAAACTGAAAGTGAAAAAACATTTGTGTTAACTGAATCTAATAAAAACGGTAATTAAAAGGAAAAAAATATCTCGAACTGTATTTTGTGTTTATAAAACTAACTAAAACGAACTGAAATTACTGATAGAATACCCTAATTTTCGTGTTTAATTTATTTATAAGCGCTGTTGTACAGCGGGCGGTGTTGTGCAGAGCGCGCGGCACCTCTTGGTCCGTTAGTTCTTGTGTAAAGCGCTCGCGCCGCAAAATACAACAGAAAACACTGAGAAACTGCAGAACTATGTATGGGATTACAATATGAGCGCGAGGCAGATGAAAGAGAAACAGGAGATACAGTATGTGAGAACATTTACCTGTGAGTAGCTCACACCAAAACACGCAAATCTCTTTCTCTCTTTCTCTCTCTCTCTCTCACGTTTATTAGATTCTCTCTGATGAGATGTGTAAAAACTAATAGAAACTAGCAAGCCCACCCTAAAAACAAATTAAAACTTACTGAACAGAAAAAATTTAAACAAAATAAAATTAAACTATAATAAAAATGAAAAATGTTATAATCACGTAGCTCTGGGCGCACGTGAAACGCCTCCGCATTTGACTTGCAGCATTGTGTGTAGCTGTTCTTAAAAATCATTTTAATTAAATAATAGTTATGTGCTTTTATGTTAGTGTTAATTAACATAATTCTGATTATATTTTGCTTGGCTTGGTTTGTTTAATTTCATCCCCAGACGCGTTATTCCGTTTTTTTCAGTATTACAAGTTTTAGTAATTTTCTTTGGTTGTGAGGAAAATTTCGTTTTTTTTTTTTTTTTTGAAATTCGTTAGATTATATTTTTGTCAACATTTTGGGTTTATTTTCGTTTGTTATTTTTCTAATAATAATAGTGAATACATAATTGATTTTTTTTTATTTGAATAATAAAAAGTAACGCGATAGTTACTTTTGCTGGTAACGAGTTACTTTTATAGTGGAGTAACTCCGTTAGTAACTCATTTACTTTTTTGGAGAAGTAACAAGTAACTATAACTAATTACTTTTTCAAAGTAACGTGCCCAACACTGGTTACAAATGTGTGACAAATTATGAGTGAGGCTTTGGACTGTGTTTTTATACCATGCTGCACAGGTGTGGCTGATTGGCACTGATGACCGCTGGGGATTCTGGGAATTGGAGTTTCAGGACCCAACTCCACTGACTCTTCCCTCCATCATCCAGCTCCCCTACTGGTGGCCAGTGGTGCAGCACTGCCCCTTACATTTAGCTGATAAAGCCTGAAATGGGAAGACTCTGAAATTTCTTGTACCTGATTCTTTTGTGTTTATTTGATTAAATACATAATTAATAACTCCAAATCAGTATAAAGCTTGAACAGTTATTAAATCATGAATACTAATCATCTGTTTAAAATCACTTATTAAAACCATATATATATATATTTTTTTTTTACAATCCGAATTTAACAATCTAAAATAAAGACATTAAATTACCATGATTTAATGTTATATAAAATAAATAAACCCACCCCCTTTTAGGTTGCATTAAAAGGACAGGGGGATTGATTTGTGGTCATAGACCACTACTCCATGTAGACCCGCTGGATTCTCCTCACATGGAACCGAAAGCTGAAACATGTTAAAAAGTGTCTGTTAGTGTTTACATATCAGACTGAACACAAAAACATATTTTTTTCCTAACAGAAGAAATTATGAAAATTATATGATTATCTTATTACCTTGATGTCATTTCCAGTCAGGTGTTCCATCGCAGTATCTAGAACATCCTCCATGAACCTGTTATCATATAATGGATAAAATTGTGGGTTGGTGATATGATAAAATATAAAAACTACGAAATGTTATGTTTGTAAATCTGCATTTATTGCGATATTTTCAAATGCAGGTTTTAAAAAAGCTATTCACATAGTATACTCTTTACTTACAGGTCATTGCCCAGTTGACCTTCTGTCATTTCCAGAACCTGCTCTTGTTTAATGACCTAAAGACATGAAATTAATTGTTAATGCAAGGAATCTTATGCAAAGAAAGATTAAAAATAAGTCAAAAAGATATTCTGGCTGTACAGATCATGGCATTTGGCTAAATCAAATGTATAAAACTTCAAATGTAAAATTAGGATTTTTTTTAAATATGTAGGTTAATTTATGTTCATTAGAACTATCAGCACAGTCCAATATGCTCTATATCACACTGGACTTGAATTCACTGGTTTTTCCAGTGTGGTGTGGTGGATAACACCACTACCTGTTAGTGAGCTACCACCTCATGTGGGAGACTGGGGTTCAATTCCCGGTTTGGGTGACTATGCTGTGCTACACCAATAAGATTCCTTGGGCAAGACTCCCAACACTACATCGGTCCACCTCTGTAATAGGAGCAACCTTGTAAGTCACTTTGGATATAGTGTCAGCTAAATGCCATAAATGTAAATGTCATATCCAGCAGGTCAGGTTAGCTTCCAATGGACATGGCAAAAGTCATGGGACACAATACTAGTCTCATTTTTAATGACATGGCATATCAGTCACCACCTGTGGCATATAAATGATATCCTGTATTTGTGCCTTACTGTACCAAAAGTCTTACAATCCTCTGATCTATTGCCTGTTTTGTCAATAATGATCATTATTAATCATCACTAGAAATCATTGATGGAGATGATTTAATAAAATTGCTCAATCTTTAATCAGGGACAATGGCTTACTTCATTCCTGCTGAGCAGTAACTGCTCAGTGTCAAGCTCTTCGGTCCAGCTCTCCTTGCAGCAGTTCAGCCCCTGCATGAAGAATTGTGTATTATTAGCATCACAAATGAAAATACAAATTCGAAATTTATTAATTTGAAATATTATTAATATGCAATCTTTGTGTTTCAAGTTATTCTTAATATCAGCCGTTAAAAGTAAAGAATTAGAGGAAAAGGGTGAAGATGAAAAATTACATTTCTACCTTTAATGCTCTGCATATTATATATTGTTTTTTTCAACAAGCTACTATGAGTTACCAGATTCTCCTAAAATGGCAGCAGCATAAAATGGACCCTTAACTAACAGATGCCTAGAATTTACAATCTCTTGTAGTGCATTTTAACCCAGAGCTACTACAGAAAGAAAACTACTTAAGTAACGTTAACTAGAAAGTAGCAATATCTTTAATCTTCCCCTCTTTTTCTTATTAATTATTTAATAATTATGCCCCATTTGTGTTTTTAGCTTTGCAACCAGCCAATAAACTCACAGATGATGTGTTGCAAACATATTGAAACCCACAAAACACATTAAGCTGCAGTATGAACATACATTAGAGAGAAGAAGAAGATAATTTAAATATTTTATTTTTCAGTGTTGCTGAAAAGAAGGGTTTTGTCTCCATCTCGCGGCGACTGTCAAATATACTCTGACAAGGCGCAATTTAGTCTGATGTATTAGCAATATTGTCTCTGCTGCTCCATGCTGTTTACACACTGAGTGCTGTCTGTGCGGCGCTCACTGTTCGCAGCCGCGTGACGCTGTTTGATACATCTGCGCTGCAAATCCCATAAAAAAACACTTGTTCTTTGTTTTCTTTTTTTTCCCTTTTTTACCCATTGTTTCCAGTCACCACTCTACAAAGGTGCGACAGAGAAGTGCGATTTGATTTAGGTTTTTGTGCTGCATAGGTGCAGCTGGTTGGTGCTAGTCACCGCTGGGAAGTGTTGAGATCCAGGTCTACCATTTCTTTACCCATGTCTACCAGCCCCCATGCTGGCAGTCTGCGGATCAGCACTGCCCATCACACATGGTATGAGAAATTTCATTACTAAGCTACTTCCAAAGGGAGCAGCACAGTGGGTAAAAAAAAGTATTTAGTCAGCAAATGATTGTGTTCTCCAACTTAGAAAAATGAGAGAGGCCTGTAATTTTCATAATAGGTACTCTTCAAGTATGAGAGACTATAAAAAGCTATGAAAAAAATCTGGGCAATCACATTGTAGGATTTTTAAAGAATGTATTTGTAAATTATGGTGGAAAATGAGTATTTGGTCACCCAAGATTTTTGGCTCTCGCAAACTTCTTCTTTAAGAAAATTTTCTGTTTTCCATTCGTTATCTGAAGTAATGGCACCTGTTTGACCTCGTTATCTTTATAAAATACAGCACTATATGTGCACAGCCTTAAACAGTCAGGCAAGCAGGTCAGTGTGAATAAATCAACTCTGGGAATGATTGTAAGAAAATGAAACACATACAAAACCATTGATAATCTCCCTCACAATTGGGCCCTCATTGGGGATCTCATCCATTGGAGTCAAAACAATCATGAGAAAAAATCCCAGAACTACATGGAGGGTCCTCGCCCTGCCAGAACATGTCTAGACCCATCTGAAGTTTGCCAGAGAGCATATGGACGATCCAGAAGAGGATTGAGAGAATATTATGTGGTCAGATTAGAACTTTTTGGTAAAAATTCAACTCGTCTTGTTTGGTGGAAGAGAAATGCCGAGTTGAACACCATACTTACTGTGAAGCATGGGGTGGAAACATCATGCTTCAGGGCTGTTTGTCTGTCAGCGTGACTGTATATTTCAGCATGACTGTTTATTTTTATGACAAATTTCACATTGATGAATATAATGTTAAAAAAACAAAACAAAAGGAAAACGCTTACCGTTTTACAACAGAACATGCTCTTTTTTGGTGTTGGAAAGTTATCTCTGTCCTAGCTATGGAGATTTCATTTTAAGCATCTTTAATAAAACATAGAAGCAGTTCTACACCATATAAACCCCAAGCTTCCACCGTGCAAAAAACAACAGTAGAAACCAGACTGAAAATGGTTGTTTAAACCAGCCTAATCTAGTTGTAGCATCGTCACACCCTCACTGTGTTCTTTAGCAAAACAATGTCCATGACACCTAAGTTTGCCTATTTAAAAATTCTCCTGTATGAGGCTTTATGCAATTTGACATGTGTGTCCAATACAGACAAAAGTAGAGACACATACTTTTTCACAATATACAAATTTTCACTCCAATATATTTGCTTTATTTTCATTGCTCAATAGCTCACTGGAAATCATCATAATTGACCATATACACTGACTTAGGCCACGTATATAAATATTCATTAAAACAGTATGATCAAATGAAGTTTCTTACTATTCGCTTTACACGACAGCGAAAGCAAATGCTAAACGATAAGCTAAAGCTAAGATTAAGCTTCTGTAGCTTAAAGCTAAGCTAAAAGGAAGCTAAAGCTAACGTACATATTCCATTACAGCCATGATTAACTTGTTATATAAAGTTGCTTGAATCTAAAATGCTATTTTTAGACTAATTTAATCAGCTCTCTGTCAATTTTATATATACAGTTAGTACATTGTTACAATGTAGCAACGAATACCCAACATTACGGCACATACTTAATCTCACAGTTTTACGAAAGAGATGTACATCATCAAACAATTATTTGGTAAAATTGCTCAGTAGTTCGCTGGAAATCATCATAACTGACCATATACACTGACTTAGGCCACGTATATAAATATTCAGTGAAGAAGTATAATCAAATGAAGCTTCCAACAATTTGCTTAACACGTCAGCAAAAGCTAATGCTAAAAGCTAAGCTAAAGCTAAGATTAAGCTCCCGTAGCTTAAAGCTAAGCTAAAGGGAAGCTAAAGCTAACGTACGTATTACATCCACGATTAACTTGTTATATAAAGTTGCTTGAATCTAAAATGCTATTTTTAGACTAATTTAATCAACTCCTGGTCAGTTTTTATTAGTATGTTGTTACAATGTAGTAATTTACCAACAAGGTTACGGCATGTATTTAATCTCACAGTCTCACGAAAGAGAAGCACATCATCAAACAATTATTTGGTAAAATTGCTCACAAAATATGAAATCTAAATAATCACTTTACCATGACTGTGGTCTGTCTGTTCAAATCTTTGTCGCCGTAACGGAGTGGTGGCGCATACAGTGGACAGTGCACACAAAAGAGCAAAGAAATCTTGAGGAAAGAACCACCCCGTTTTTTTTTTGTGTGTAACGTAATCTGCTTCAAATGTTCGTCAAACTAGCAGAATTTTGGAAACAAGCTAAAAAGTAACTTTTTTGAAAAAAAGAATCCTTAAAAATAATAATAATACATTTTAAGCAAACGTGCAAATCCAATAACAATGAGGTAACTTTTTTTTTACCACATTAGTTACATTAGACATTAAACTAAAAAAGCAATCTGCATTTAAATTAGTTGCGGGCAATATGACAATATTTTATTATAACATGGAAACGATTATTGTGATACCCAGAAGGTTTTTCTGAGCTTCAGATTTATTTTGTTTTTGCATTTTCGTCATACTTACATCTTTCAGATTATCACAAAAACTAATGTCAGACGATTATAACCTGAGTAAAAATAAAAAGCACTTTTTAAATGAAAAAATATATATAAAAAAAATGCCCAAACCAACCTAGCCCTTTGTGAAAATGTTCAATTACACTAGCCACAACCAGGCTTTGTTATTGCTAGACTTGTAAAACCAAGAAATCACTTAAATAGAAGCTGTCTGACAACATGAAGCAGAAAACAAATCATTGATCATCTATCAGTCTGGAAAAGGTTACAAAGTCATTTCTAAAGCTTTGGGACTCCAACAAACCACAGTGAGAGCTATAAATCACAAATGGAGAAAACATGGAACACTGGTGAACCTTCCTAGGAGTGGCCAGCCTACTGAAATTATTCCAAAAGGGTGTGGCCAACTCATCCAGGAGGTCACAAAAGAATCCACAACAACATTTAAAGAACTGTAGGTCTCACTTGCCTCAGTTAAGGTCAGTGTGGATGCTTTAATAATAAGAAAGAGACTGGTCAAAAATGGTCTCAGTGGGAGAGATCCAAGGCAGAAAGCACTGCTGACCAAAAACAACACAACGACCCATCTCACATTTACCAACAAATATCTGCATGAACCCCAGAACTTAAATATAAGTAAATATTCTTTAGACTGACGTTACAAAAGTGGAACATTTTAGAAGGTGTGCGTCCTGTTACACCTGGCGTAAAACTAACACATCATTTCAGAAAAAGAACATTATACTGAATGAATGCCTGGACAATAATTCGATTTCGGTATTTATCACGATAAGGAATGTTTCAATTACAGTGATGTCCTTTTTGTGGTATTTTGATTTGTATTATTTACAGGCCTTTTTTTACTGCCGTCAGTTTGCTGCATTAAAGCAGAGCTGAAAACAATCAGCCTCCGTAGCAGAGCTACATCAGTGCATGATGACGTAATCACACAGGCACGCAGCCATAAAGACTAGGCTAGGCTAGGCTAGGCTCCAGCGGGGAAAATTTTAGATGCAGAATGTTTGCCCCTGACGGCAATGCAGAAGCTTCCACAACTGATTAAGCAGAAGAGATAAGGGAGTTAAGGGAGGGAGGACTAATTTACTGGTGTGGAACTGGTTTGGCTTTCGAAGGTCTGACAAACTTCAGACTTCAGTTTGCTGCAAATTGTGCCGAAGAGTGGAGCCGACTAGCAGCTGTGAAACATCTAATCTGTTCCACCACCTCGAGCAGTTCCACTACATACAATATTTTCCTTATTCTGGCTAAAGTGCTTTTGTAGCTTATGTTGTAACTAATTTATTTATAGTTGATAAATCCCATAGGATTGTTTATCTGATGGGGAAATCATGTTTCTTTTATGTATATGAAGGCTTTTTGTATTCTTTATCCTGGTTGAAGCACTTTTTTTATTTATTAATGTATCGTTTTAATCTGTTAAATTTGTTTACAATATAGAATATGCTCTGCCTCTGTTGTAATTTAAAGATATTTATATTGTTTATACGTATATAGGAAATAGGTTTATGTTTGACAGAGACGTGATGTTTTTGTTTGTATATAAAGGCTATATGCAAAAAAAAAGCATGGATTTATTAAGTTTTATATAGTTTTTTGTGAGAGGAGGCTTAAAACTTAACTCAATTTTTAGACAGTAGTGTACAGATTCCCATTGTAGGGATTCTTAGCTGTTTTTCTGAGGCCTTTAAAGTATTTACATCTATATCAAAATCACATGGTATCGACCAAAATTAAGGAATATATCGCAATATAGATTTTTGCCATATCGTCCAGCACTAACTGAGCATAAAAACATGGTGGTGGTAGTGTGATGGTCTGGGGCTGCTTTGTTGCTTTAGGGCCTAGACAAATTGCTGTAATAGATGGAACCAGGATTTTTGCTGTTTACCAGACAATCCTGAAGGAGAATGTCCGGCCATCTGTTTGTGTGCTTTGGATCATTGTCCTGCTGCAGAACCCAAGTACCACCTGACCTTGAGGTCACAAACAAGTTCTCCTCTGAATGGGCTAAAAAAAAAACAAAATGTTTTGGAGTGGTCTAGTCAAAGTCTGATTGAGATACTATGGCATGATCTGAAACAGGCTGATCATGCTGGAAAACCCTCCAATATGACTGAATTAAAACAATTCTGTAAAGAAGAGTGGAAAAAAATCCTCCACAGAGATGTGAAAGACTTGTTGCCAGTTATCGGTAAAGCTTGATTGCAGTTGTTCCCGCCAGAAGGTGACACAACAAGGTTATACGATTTTGGAGGGAAACATTTACTCAAACAGGGCTAGATAGTTTTTTTGGATTTTTTTTTTGTCATTTAATCAATAAAATTATAATTTAAAACTGATTTCATATTTACTCATGTTATATACGTCTGATGGTAAAGTTTGTTTCCTAATCAGAAAAATATCATATGACAAAAATACATCTGTAAAATAAATATTTAAGGTTTCCTTTAATAACTAGAATTTTAAGTATACATACATATTATTTAACAGTAGTGCAAATAAGCTCTTTTAAGCTTAAATATTTAAAAGTTAACATCACCAAATATTTAAAAAAAATATTTGGTAATTTGTAAAAAAATAATTTATTTATTACAATTTTCTTTCATGTAAGCCCTGATTGTATCAATTTTTAAAAATTAAACGTGGCTGTACAAAAAACATTTGAACAAAATCCAAATGTTTTAATTGTTTTAATTTTTGAAATAGGCTACATTACAAAAATAAACAGTAATAATGCTTTAGATTAGTGTCTCTGTAGAGGATTTGTAGTCATTTTCGTGCAGAACTTCCAACACACAAGTAATTTAACCAGGGGTGCCCAAATATTTGTACGAAATATGTATTTTTAGATGTTTAAAAATTATTTTATGTACACATGTTGTACATGCTTTTGCATGATATACAAAATTCCACAATTTAAGAGTAATTCGTTTCTAAAAGATGGTAAAGCACTCTCTACATATTATACATATTATATGTGTTTTATCAAACACATGTGCATGCTGACCTTCAAATCAACATCAAAGCAGAAAACAAGCCAACCAAAATAGCTGCCCTTATGAAACAAAATGACAAAGGAAATGAAGAATTTACAGTTACCTGTACAGGTGTCCTTTGACTTCACTTCACACTCTTGTAGAAAACTTCCATAAAAAGGAAGTGAATTCTCTGAAAAGAGTTAGTGGTATGTGACACCAAATTCATGTCTTCAAGTGTTTCCTCAGAGACTAAGCAAAATGAGGTAGTCAGAGCTGTGGTTATTCACACAGAATTGAAAGGAAGTTTGCACCACAGACTGAACACAACCCTATCGGACTTTTGAGTCACATATTCCGAATGAGTCACCTACCAATGAACACTCATCAATAAATGAAAAATAAAATAGCTGCTCCGTTTCTGATCTCCTATTACCAATTAAATAAACATTTTCTAGCTGGTCAATCAATTAAAGTTCAATTAGCAGATTTCTACCTTAGTGTTTTCAATCCCAAATCTTCTTCAGACTGTTCCTGTTTGTGACAAGTGATTATTTCAGTATTAATTAATCACTTCAGGGTTGTGGGATGGTCTTGTGATGAGAGAGGCACTAGTACAGGTTTGGTCTCTCCTTGGGGGAAAAAAGAAAAATGGTTTCTTCAATCCAACAAACACAGCTAATTTCATACTTCACAGGTGCAGTCAGGATGGTTTTATGGGCTGATGATAAAAACCTAGCCAAGACTAAAGGGTATATTTACTGAACAAAACAACAGTTAGCAGTTAGTGCCCAGTTACTCACTAGTTTCCATTGAAGCGTTCTCTTTGTTGTAGCAAATGTATCACTACAATGTGTATTATTTTTAAGCTTTAACAGAAACAGAATATAGAGTGTATACCCTTTTCAGTCTTAAACTGCGTACAAGATATGACCAAATATGTCTGTATATCCTGTTGTTTTCTCTTAAAATCTACTAGACAAAAGTCTAAAGACAAATCAAACTGAGAACTGACAGCCCACTACCAGTTTCTATCTTAATATAGGGGTTGTCCTTACTTCAGTGCAATAATACGGTGGCCGAGAAAGCCCAGCGCAGTGCAAATTGAAAAGCGCTGCAAAAGCACAAAACACATCCATCAAAATTACAACACCGGCGCAGCAAATAGAAAAACGCGCTGCAAATAGAAAAACGCGCTGCAAATAGAACCACAACACAACGGAAGTGAGTCACAACACAACGGAATTTTCCCGGGGGACCTTAAAAGATGCTGTACCAGCTGTGTACAAAGGACAATAAGTGGCAAACAAGCTTCTGAAAAGTAAGTTATGTTTATTACCTGTGATTACCACGGTTGTGTGCATATCATTAAAAGTTCTGCTTCACAAAACGCCTTGTTTGCCACTTATTGTCCTTTGTACACATAGTGAAGTCCGAGACGTTACTGAAGACGCAGCTTAGCTGGTACAGTATCTTTTAAGGTCCCCCGGGAAAATTCCGTTGTGTTGTGACTCACTTCCGTTGTGTTGTGGTTCTATTTGCAGCGCGTTTTTCTATTTGCAGCGCGTTTTTCTATTTGCTGCGCCTGTGTTGTAATTTTGATGGATGTGTTTTGTGCTTTTGCAGCGCTTTTCAATTTGCACTGCGTTGGGCTTTCTCGGCCACCGTACAATAAGCATCCACATCACTTTGCTGATGTAAATTTGGTTTCAGGATTGGAATCAATTCAGCCATAAGCAGACAAACCAAGTCTCCCTGAAGCTGCTGGAGTCTCACGCATTTTGGTAGTGGCTCCCTGATGCCCGGGAGGCACATATAATCTCCCGGAATTCAGAACGAGCGGCCCAAACGCGCACACAGGCGACAGACTTTTTTCTCTAATCGCGTGTGGGAGGGAGAGAGAGAAAACAGAGAAGGTTCTCATTGGCCTGTTCTCTGCAAAGAGTCTGTGAGACAGCCAATCAGTTTAGTGTGGGCGGGCAGTGTTTTTCCCCCCTCCCGGAAGGGAGTTGTTCAGTGAGTGAGAGAAAGCAGATCATGGCGGAGGCAATATTAATAATTATTGTAATATGATATGAAATGTTTTTGATGTTGTGCAATTGTGATATTGTAACTGTCAATTTTTGTCAAAAAAAAAAGGAAAGCAGAGGCAGGGCCTATCAAAAAGAAAAAAGATCAAATTCATTTCACCTCTGAATACTCTAAATTTAATGTAAAAAAAATAAATTAAAATGAATTAATATAAAAGTAAAGTTTTGTTATCCTTTGGTGTGTGCGCAAGTTTTTTTTTGTTTTGTTTTGTTTTTTGGCGGGGGGTGGGGCTAACCTCCCTGAAATCAACTTTTGCAACTTGGGATGTCTGCATAAGGGAATTAACTAAGGTGAGATAACAATATTCAAACATTACATTGTATCAGAAACTCCTAAAGGTACAGGTTGGAGTACCACACACTACAGTACAGTGCTGAGGGATCTCTGAGCAGTGCGTGGCAGTAGACATGGTGATTGCATGTTAAGGATGAGTGGCTGTGTTATGTTGGCCCTGTATGTGTGATTTTTGACATGTGATGTACCAAACAATCTGTATTCATTTGTGGATCATTTTCTATGCTCAGTTTCTCTGTTTTTTAAGCAATACCAGTGTTGTTGATGTGCAATTTTCCACATGTTAATTTAATCCTCAACTCAATTTTCATTTTTCATACTAATTTGGGGTTGTGTTTATTTTTAATAGCAGATATATAAAAAAATCCATCTTTTTTAAACCTCCATTTTTAAATGTTGTCCTTGTTATTCAAACATGGTAATACATGAAACACCCAAAAGAGACATGTTTTCTATTGTTTTAGATTTAGACAGGATGTGTTTCCTGCTTGCACGCTGCCCGTAAATCTGTACTGCTTCTACTGTCAAAAAGAGAACGCACCGCAACAGAGAAACAAACCCGACACCCACCCACGGATGTAAAAGGTGAAGGGCTCACAGGTTTTAAGAGCTAGGCTTTAGTAAAAACACTAACACAAGGTCAAACAAAGTAGACATGGGCAAAACCAGAGTCATTAACCAAGCAAACAAGTCAAGAGGCAAAAATCTGGGCAAACCAAACCAAACTGGACAAAATCAAACAGATAATTAAAAAACTAAATAGAGGTTCATACATGGTTAAAAAAAAAAAACAGGCAGGAAAGCCACACTCGGTATGTGACAGGTTTTTTTTTTTTTTTTTTTTACAAACTGGGTAATCAATTACAAGTGCAATATATCAGTAGTCCTAGATACAGTGAGAAAGAAAAACAATACCTTATCATGCTGCACCAAAGGCTGATCAAACACTTCTCAGACTCTTATTTGTACTCTATAAACAGACTAGCTCAAAAATAGCACATAGATATCAAATAGAAGAATAGTTGTATGGGTTATTAGACCATTTATTTAGTAATAGAATATTGAAACTGTACCATCCATTGGTTAATTCATTAATCCACTAATGTTCTATGTGTTATTTTTGAGCTAGTCTGTGTATATAGTATAAATAAGAGTCTGAGAAGTGTTTGAATTGATCAGCCTTTGGTGCAGCATGATAAGGTATTGACCAATTAACCAATGGATGGAACAGTTTCAATATTCTATTACTAAATAAATGGTCTAACAACCAATAAAACTATATATTTTTGCTATCTATCTTATTTTTCTACTTTTAGGACTCACATACAGGTGGTAAAAAGGGCATTGGTTTACATACAAGGCCATAGTTGTTCAAATATATATTTTTGAATAATGTTTGATTAAGGAAACCAAACAACATTTAGCCTTTTTTTTAGTTCATTTAAGCAACTAAAATAAAACTCTAATACATCTCTAATACAAAATATCTAGGTTACACATTATAACAATACAAAAAAGTTGTCTTGTTAATAAATTTGTGTCAAAGTAAAAAAAAAAAAAAAAGGTTTCACTCTTTTATTTCCGCAGGAAATCCAAGCGCAAGCCTTTTTGTACAAGAGATACAAAACCACAAAAGTGAACAAACCACAATCAGACTTACTACAGAAAATGTTGTGTACCTTTTATTGACAGCAAATGATCCTGGAATTTGTACATTTTTTTTCTAAAATTAATTGATGCATTAATCTTCTGCCTCAATTGCTTGAACATCCTTCAGATTTGTTTCTTCACTTTTTCCCCTGAAAAAAACAACATCAGAAAATCTATCATAAGAAAATCTATCATAACAAAAATCTTTATTTTCCTTTTTTTTTTTTTTAAACTTTCACACAGTGTGAATCTGGCAGTTCTATTCATTATTAACCAGAATTTTACAATGACTGGAAAAATAGAAATGCCAAAAATGCATTTAAACAAAACATTATGTCCCCTAAATATCTGAAATTAGTTTCTGAAGTATTACACAAACAAATTACATATCTCCTCTTACCTGTTTTAGAACTGCCTTGTGCTCTTTGAGTATTTAATAGATTGCTCACTCTCAGAGAGAGTAACAACAGCTCTGAATTCTCTTTAAATGGGTTTACACACAGCTCTTTTGCATTTCTTCTGAAGGTTTTTTTAAAAGTTGTTTGCATTGAAGAATGGTTCCCACTATCCTATATTTTACATTACATTACATTACATTACATTGCATTTGGCAGACGCTTTTGTCCAAAGCGACTTACAATAGTCAAGTACAAAGTAATAGAAGTTTAAAGGTAAAACATCTTTAGATAGGGCTTATAGGAGGTCGAAGGGAAATAAAAGGATAGAGGAGTGAAGGAGGGGAAGAAGGAAATTAGATTAGAAGTAGTTATTGTGTTAGAGGTGTTAGGAGAGTAAGTGCTCTTTGAAGAGCTCTGTCATCAGGAGTTTCTTAAAGATAGCGAAAGATTCTCCTGATCTGGTAGTAGAAGGTAGTTTGTTCCACCATTGGGAAACTCTGTATGAGAACAGTCTGGATTGCTTTGTGTGAATGTTCATTGGAGGAGCGCAGCGGCCAGGAGGTAACGTAAGCCTTCAGGAGCGAGTGCAGGTAGGAAGGAGCTGTTCTGTCATCACCTTGTAGGCGATTGTAAGAGCTTTGAATTTGATGCGAGCAGCAACTGGTAGCCAATGGAGCTCAATGAGCAGCGGGGTGACATGTGCCCGTTTTGGCTGGTTGAAGACCAGACGTGCTGCTGCGTTCTGGATCATTTGGAGTGGTTTTACTACACAGGCTGGGAGGTTAGCAGGGCATTGCAATATTTGTGGCAATATTTAATGAACAAAGTTTTTATTCAAAAGTTCACTTCTAGACTGTACTGTGAATGTTTAATCAAAATATTTTACATTACATTATCAGTACAATAAATACAAAAAAAGACTAATACTACTATTTTTGCATGCTCCTGCTGGATTCAGGCCTATATTATAACAGCGAATGAAGTGAGGTTTTACAAGACTGAACTTTACCATATCAGTGCTCCTTGATAACTTGAACTTTGTCCTCTTCAGTCTGTAGCAAAAAAAAAGTAAAAACACGTAAGCTATTTTCCTGTGTATTACAATTAAACAATTAGTGGCAGCCATTTTGTTTTAGTAGTAGTGCAGCCATTACTAAAGGACACATACCGGAAGCTGTTTGGCCATAGGGAAGGTCTCTTTATCATAAGCCATCACAGAACCAACTCCCTCAGGGTCGTCCACACATTGAATTGAGAGCTAATGAAAATAAAAAGGAAAATGAGGAGAACTCCAGTGTAAAATGGACTTTTCGGGTGTAGTAAAACACGATAAAAAAAGTACTTACCTTTGATGAATAGCACCCCTGAAACACCCCTCAGACTGTCTATGTTATTTTCAGTACAGTGATGGTGGTGGACTGAGCTGAAACTAGCATTATAGGATGTTAACAGAGGTTTTTAATAAGCTTCTTGAGCACTTTTTAAGTTATTAATGCCTCGTTTTAAATATCAGGGCTCTCCGGATTCTAGCAAGGAGAATGTGTGAAGGAGGTGTGAAGCTACTTTGAGCTGGATAACGGTGGAAAAAGTAATTTATCGGGGCAAATTATGCCCCGTGTCAGTTTAAAGGGTATTTGGACAAACAGAAATCAGAACAGAGGTGGGCTATTCATTAAAGGTAAGTACTTTTTATCATGTTTTACCACACCAAAAGTCCACACTGGAGTTCTCGTTTAAGCTTTTTTTAAATCATGTGATTATAAAGTGATCAGACAGTAAAAAGGAAGCACAATACCTTATCCTGCTGCACAGACTGTCTGCTACAAACATCGCTCAGACTCTCTGGTCTCTTTCGCTTGATTTTAGAATTTCCAGTGCCCTGAATAAAAACATTTTGTTATACATAAAAATTAACTTAAAGCACAAAATGGCACACAGCACTCAACCCAGATAATAATAATAATAATAATAATAATAATAATGCATTGAAACAACACTGATCTCAGACATCATAATTATGGCTTTAGGGACTTATATGTATGAAATATGTCATAACATTACATATGTATATCTATAGTTTGTATTCTATTCGTATAATCTTTAATGTGGTCCTGTAGTGTTGAAAGAGACATTTAAAGAATAAAAATGAATATAACTGCAAGCCTCAATTGCCGGAGTCCTTCTGAGTAATATTGCACAATTTAGATAAACGTCGTAATTGTAATTTTTAAAGCCTTTTAAGCAAGAACATCACATTGCTGCAGATTGCCCATAGACAATCAATGACGAACTACTTCTCTTTTAATCCAGACCTACCTGATTTGCAAACATTTAATAATAACCCAGAGACTAGTTTAAAAATTTCATTCCTCAATCTTTAATAAACTGCAGACATATTTTTGGTATTATGTCCTTAATAAGTCACTTATCAAATGGGCCATATATGCAGCAGGAAAAGATGCAACATAATTGGCCAAGTAGGATTTTTCATTTTTATAGCACCACTTATTTCTTAATTCTTAATCTTGGATGCCTTCTAAAGAATTTTATGTTTAACAAAACTACTGTTTCATTGGAATCTTGCAGTGCTTGGACCCCTAATTAATATTAATGTTAGTGGGAAGAACATTTCACCGAAAAGTTTAAAAGAGCTCAGTCCAACCATTTAAAACATTTAAATGAACATTGATTCAATGTCAGATGTCATGCATATTAGGAAACGATAAACAAAGTGTGTTTTAATGTTGTTTGTTCATCATCAACCATAAAAGTACAACCAAAATGTACAAAAACAAATATTTACGTTTTTCATTGTTCTTTGTCATCAAGGAAGCAGCCAAATAAGCAAGCATGCTCTATTAAGCAAAACACAAAAACTTTGAAATTTTGAAAATAAGATTTTTTATTTTTTTTTTTACCTTTTGTTTAATAGTAAATGTCATTTTGCTTTAAACATATAAGCATAATGAGGGTTATAAGGTTTACAGCCAGTTTACTAGACAACCTATAGTAGGGGTGGGAATCGTTTACTATCTCACGATTCGATTCGATTCCGATTTTGGGGGCCACGATTCGATTCAAAATCGATTTTTGATTCAAAACGATTTGAATTATAAAAATTTCTGCTTCTGGCTTATGAATCTTATTGAAAAAAAACCCTCCATAATATACACTGGTCCTGGAGCAGGTAATGTGTTACAAAAACAATAAAATGTGCAGGAATGTGGGTCCTCAGTGACAGAGGAATCACTGGGATATCACAATGACGTTAATGAACAATAAATAAATAATAAATAACACTGCTTTATTACCAGGCTACTAGCGGTGGTGTGTAGGTGACGCTGCTGGGCTGATGTGATGATAGCAGTGGAGCGCTAAAGTTCAGGAGCAGCTGCTGATTAACTAGTTAATTTAAGGTCGTTGTATTTCTTCAGAAAGGGGGCAGGAGGTGGAGAAATTAATTCATATGGTCCATTCCTTAATTCCTCTGTGATGAGGAGCTGAAATTAGCTCTGATTAGCTTATTGTATTTTTCCGTTCCGCCTTAAATGCTGCAGCCCGCTGCCACCTGTAGCGTTATTTAAGGTGGAACTGGAAAGTTAGCTAGTTAGCTAGCTAACAGTTACTGAAACTAACTACTAGCGATCTTTTTTATGCTTGTTATGAAGCATTCTGCCATAAAACATTGAAACTACACGTTAATCTAATGTAATATAGTGCTTGTTCTGCCATCTTACCGGTGATTCTCAAACACCTACGCTCTGTGTGTGTCTGGAAGATCTCCGTTTGAAAGGACAAGCGCTATCCCCAGGGTTGCCAGGTCCAACAAAAATACCCAGCCCAAAATCAGTCTAAAACCCGCCCCTCAGAATCGATTTTGGGACATTTTAAATCGATTCTGAATCGTAGTAAATGAGAATCAAGATTCTTATGTGAATCGATTTTTTGGCACACCTCTAACCTATAGGTTAAGTGTTAGAGCTGTTAACGATTCTGACTTGATGTTAAGTAAGATCGACAACTGAAACTGAAGAAAAAAAAAATCACATTCTCAAAGCAAATGTCTGACCACAAAAACACATGATCCTTAAAAACAGTAATGTTCTATTTCATCAATGCTATTTGTTGTTCATTTTGACATGAAACATTTTCTAAACATAGGACTATGCTGCATCATGCAGGATTAGGCCTGTGTAAACATGATGCTTTTCCATCAAATTAGAGACAGAGGAAGGTCTAAATGTAACCAATTTCACATTTATAAATGATAATAAAGTTCCAAGTGATTGATTTACTGCGTCTATATGCACGATTATCTGTTCTATATATTTTTTAAAAAAGTCTACTTGATCAAACACAATGGCGGTCACCAGTATGCTACGAGTTCCTGTTCTAGATCGATCGCATCCAAATTATTAAAGTAGTTAGTCAGTAAATCTGCACAGTACCATATTTAAATTTATACTATATCAACAGAATCACCTACCATTGTTGTTTCTGCTAATAATGCCAGCAATCAGATGACCACCCAAATGATATGGCAATGTCAACCAACAGTGCTTCCTGCTATTCAGTGTATGAATATTGTTTTGTACACACACCCCCACTAATACACAGACAAAAGAAATATATATATATATTTACATATATATATATATATATATATATATTTACATATATATATATATATATATATATATATATATATATATATATATATATATATATATATATATATATATATAATCAAATATACTAGGGCTGTCAATGCAATTAATTGTGTGGTGTCAATCAATGAAAAATCAATCAGATTATTTAAAACATTGTGATTAATCAAGAAGCAAAAATTGAAATGTTAATAAAATACATGTAAGATTGGCAAAATTGTTTATATTATTGGCATCAAGCGCTAAAAAAATATGCTTAAATGCTGGTATTTCCCTTTATTTATATTAAGAGTGAGACAAATGTGTAGTGTGGCAAACAGTAAAGCCTTTTAATACATTATTATAATATCTGAGTAGTTTTGTTGCATAAGAGATAGAAAGAGAGAGACAGAGAGAGATAAAGAAGGGTGGGGGGTTATGAGAAGTTAGGTTTATTGATTTAATTCTTAATTCAGCATAAACACTTTTCTTCCTTCTGAACAGGGCATTGCTATATAAAACTTGCTAACACTGCCACACTATGCTTTGGAAAAAGAGTGAATAATGGAAGGAAATTGACACCAAAATAAAAATAAACATTAAAAAACATAACATAAAAAACATAAATAAATAATAATAAATAATTTATATATATATATATATATATATATATATATATATATATATATATATATATATATATATATATATATATATATATATATATATATATAGTTTAGCACCAAATAAGAATGAACTAAATAAGAACCAAATAATATTGCCAAAATACTTACCCAGCATTTACCTCTGTTTGATGTTTCTTGTCAAAGCTGGTTCTTTTTAATCATCTTACATTCGGATCAATATTAGACTTAAATTCTTCAGTCGATCTCAAATCTGTCTAATTTTCAATGTTCCATCGTTTAAATAACTAAAAATACGAAAATCTGAAGAATGAAAAAGAATAAAAGGGCACATTGTACCAACAGAAAAAGGTGTCTCAGCAAGATGTTCGCTCACACTAATGAGAACTGAAAGAAGATGCCTCCACACATCATTCCCCACGAAATGCAAAATGCAAGCCTTTTATATGCATGGGGGAACACCCCAAGGGAACATACCAGAAACAAGACACAGCGGAAACTGCTGTTTTTCTGTTATTGCCAACAAGTGTGTTTGTACTCTACATTTATTGTCTTATTTCTAAGTAACATGCATTTGCAAAAATAAACACAAACATATTTTACATGTTTTTGTATTTGTGTTGTTTTATTAGAAACAGAAGGCGTACAGAAGAAAACGAATTTAGAAAGATGTAGGGTTCAGACTCAGTTGTTTGTACATTTTTCTGATTTGTCTCCACCTGCTTGAACAGTTGCTTCATTTTTTCCTTTTTTCCTAAAAAAAAAAAAAAGCCAAAAAAAGGTCACCATATTGTTAAAAATTTCAGCAAAATATCCCCATTCCTATTCAACAATCATTCATAGTCACAATATATAAAAACTAAATAAGAAATGAAGCATGGAAGATGTAACGCCACATAAATAAGTCACTAATGCTTAATCAACATATCAGATCAGGCAGTGTGTGCTGTCAGATGAAGAACTCTACCTTTTCCCCTTGTCTGTTTTCTTTTTCTTTTTTATAAGGCAGAGGGGAGTTGTGCGAATTGTTGTTCTCTTTGGTGGTTTCTTCTCAAGACGGTGTCTCTCTTTGCTGTTAAAATAAAATTAAAATACTGTTTATTCATGAAAACACACACAGCTTTAACCCACAATATGTATCTCCCTTTAGAAGCAATATTTAAGAGAAGTGATACCACTTGACTTGTTTTTTGTGGTATTTTGAATAAGCAAAAAAAATAATAATAATAAATAAATAAAAAGGGGAGGAGATGCTGTAAGAGGGCTCAAAAATCTGGAAGTTATAGTTTGTACCTGTGAAGCTTCTTGAATCCAATCATGTAATCAGGCACAGGGCATCCTGCTTGCTTTATTACTGTGGCAATGCTGAAGGTATATAGAAAAATAGAAATGCACATGTAAGATTAACCCAAATCACATATAAACACATAATGCGCAGTTAGTCTGAGTCATACAGTTACCTCCGCAGCAGAGGTTTGTCATTTTCGGTGAAAAATGTAACGGCTTTCCCCTTATGGCCTGCTCTTCCTGTGCGACCTACAGACAGACGCGGCCCCAAAGAACAATAACATTAACACTTTTTCCAACAACCAAAAAAAAAAAAAAACATTGTGTTTAAATATGGCTGAATGTTTTATTCAACCATAAATAAAATGTACTGCTGCTGATTCTGATACAGTAGTGAACACATGAACATCCTCAACTGGAGGGACTGACCTATCCGATGGATGTACTCCACTGCGCTGGCGGGAAAGTCATAATTGACAACCAAGTTGACTCCTTTGAAGTCGATACCTCGAGCCATTAGTGCCGTGCAGATCAGCACCCAGATGTTCCCGGAGCGAAAACTGTTGACCACGTTATCCCTCTACCCAAAGACAGAGTTTAAAAACATTAATAGTGCAGTTCTTCCACTCTCACAAAAAACAACTACACATTAGAAGACATGGTTTACAGGACAGATTATACACCAGATTATACACTGGTCACAGTAACAAAGTTTAAATGGATCATTTTTTTTATCAGCATAATTGAGCTTGATAGGTTTTAAGTGAACAATAAATTGAGTCAGCAGGAAAACAGTTCCCCAATTGTGGCAAAGTTTCTTTTGTTCAGCAAGATGGTTAAAAAAAACAACCAAACAAAACAATAAGGAAGAAAATAAATAAATAAAAAAATACACCAATTATAAGCTATTATAACAGCAGCTTTGGATATTATTTCAAGATATTATATTTCTATAATAATATCATCATCACACATTATTACCCTTAACATGATTTTCTTGACTTTCATTCCCCCTACAACTGTGACATTTAAATAACTTTATGCACTTGTTCACTTTACCAGCCTTAAACTATTATACCACTATATTTGCACTACTGTTTATACATGTTCTGTTTATACTGGTTCTGTCACTCCATTTTAATGTCCGGGTGAGTGAGTGAGAGGTTTCTTTTCTGCAAAAATGCTGCATCAACAGGTTTAACAGAGAAGTACTACAAATTATACAGTCTTGGTTAGCAATAAAATCTACAATTGGTTCACAATATGCCCAAACCATTACTGCAGTTCTCATTATAACTCATTATAAACAAGTCCACAATGAAATAAAGAGAATGTAACTAAATAGCTTAAAAAATAAAATTAAATAAAAAATAAAGATCACTAACATTATTTTAAAGAGTCCATAAGAACCTATTTATTTTGGACTCTCTCAGGAGTGCCCTCTAGTGGTGGACAACCTCACAAGACTTTAGGAAGAAGTGGCAGTTCTCCTTTAGACTACATTTTATTATTAACCTAATCAAGCATATTCATTAAACAGTGCATCCAAAATATGGGTGAATTATTGGGAAAGACTTTGTGCCATTTTAGTTCATTTTTGAGTAGAATGATTTCACCTTAAAATACATCAAATTTGACTTCTTATTATAATATACAAACCTGTTGCTGTGTGCGTTCGGCATGAATAACGTCAACATTAATGCCCTCATACACCAACTCATGGAACAACTCTCGGGCCCGCTCAATGGACTGAACAAACACAAGCATGGGTGGCATGAAACCCTGCAAAAACACATTTTGAGGAATTTATCACAAAAACTGAAATGCAAGATGCATGGAAACAGTGATTAAAAAACAGGGCTATTCCACCAAATATTGATTTCTGAACTCTTTAAACTTTATGAATATGAACTTGTTTTCTTTGCATTATTTAAGGTCTGAAAGCTCTGCATCTTTTTTTTTTTTTTTGTTATTTCATCTATTTCTCATTTTCTGCAAATAAATGCTCTAAATAACAATATTTATATTTGGAATTTGGGAAAAAATGTGTCCGTAGTTTAGAGAATAAAACATCAATGTTCTTTTTACTCAAACATAAACCTATAAATGGCAAAATCAGAGAAACTGATTTAGAAACCAGAGCTGTATATTGAGTATGGAAGAATCACTGTACCATAAAAAAACTGTTAACATTATTGTGCACTCCCCCTGTAATTCCCACACCTAACACACATGAATCGTAGCCGTTTCTATTACAAATCTCAGATCCTCACCTTTTTAATCAGGTCTCTCATGGCGAGCAGCTTGCCATTTTCTGCTCCTACAAACAGAAGCTCCTGCTCTACTGTCTCTGCTGCAGAGTTTCTATGAGCAGGAATATTACAGACAAATAAGTTTCAGTGCATTAGAGCATAATTAACTAAACTACTAATTTGTCCAGTGAATACAAAACTTGCCTGGGTCCAATGTTAACACAGACAAGGTTGTCCAGATTGAGCTTGCACCACTGCTCAACCTCTGTGGTGAACGTGGCACTGAAAAGAGCTCGTCGAATCTTAGGAGAGGAGCAGGCCAGGAAGATAGTGGCCAGCTGATCTCTGAAGCCAGTTTTACCGTCCTCAAAAAGCTTATCCGACTCATCCACCACCAGCCATTCCACACTGAACAACAGAGAGAGAAAGAGAGAGAGAGAGAGAGAGAGAGAGAGAGAGAGAGAACGAGTTCACAAACACTGAAATCTGAAGAGCAGTTATTGGCCTGGAACTTATTATTGTTATTGGCAAAAACGCTAGTGCAAATGCCAACACCTGGCTATTGCTGCGTAAACGCACAGTCCTTCTGTACAAGATGAAATTTAAAACACTTATGTCTTAGGGAGAAATACAGGATACCATCTGGCACTTTGACTCTAGCTGTAGTAGAGGTTGTGCCATATTAAATATATTGAACAGTTTGTGATAATATTGTTATAATAAAAGTTCTTTGTTTTTTTTAAATAGCAGTATTTTGTTATGAAAGTGTAACTGTTTATGCGCATGTACTAAATATTTCACACTTTACTACTGTTGTAGATTTTAGTTACATTATTATTATTACTAACCTACTTTACAAAATATAAATTCTGTTCTTTTTTGTGTGTTTTAGCACTGGGCGATATGGCCAAAAATACGTCACTGTATTTTTCAAGTTACTGACGGTTTTATAAAGGTTTGTGACTTACTGTACAGTTTTGAATACTAAAGCATTAAGTATTTATGTCTGTTATAGTGTTTATGGAGCTATTTAAAATATTTAGTTTTGTAAAGGAAGCCATGTAACAGTTATTGGCGTGTCTCTTTCTATCATTTTTTTTGCAAATGAACTTTTGATTTCTTCATATATTGTGTAATTTTTGGGACAAAGTAAACCCATATGTAATTAAAGCCTTTATTTTAACCCTTAGTGTTTTATAAAAATATATATATATATACACACACACTCCTAACAGACATTTCTCAAAAGCTCTATTGTACAAGTAAGACAAGTTTAATATCAATTTACAATGTTATTATTGAAGCCGTTAGAGGCATTATAGTAATAAAATCCCCAGTTCAGTACAGGATTAATCATCTCCAGTTAACAAATGCATTCAGTTCAGTGTGCATTAAAATATCCTTCAAGCTACAGAATTAATATATTTAAAAGGGCTATAAATACTGTTTTATTATACTTTATATTAGTATATATATTATTTTATCGTACATACCTAAGCAATAGCCCACTCTGCAGCAATGCACAAAATGCAGGTTGCAATGCACTATAAATGCATTGTAACATTTTTAAATGAAAGCCTGCATTTATACCGTTGCATAAATTGGATTTCAGGCTTTAAGTGTTTGCCATGTGACTGTGCAGCCTCTAAGCTAGATTGCAACTGAGGTTTACCTGCTGAGATCTACAGCTGGAGGGTCCTGGTTGAGCAGATAAATAAGCCTGTTAGGAGTGGTCACCAGTATATCTGTAAAAGAAAGATCAGATTTGTCAGATATCAGAACAGCATATCTGCACTGTCTTTAAATCTTAAAAAGAGATACAGAACGGTGACCTACCAAACTTCTTAGCTGATTTGGGACCATATTTTTTGGCTGCGTCCACTCCTTTATTGATCATGTGAACCCTGAAACCCAGTCCTTCTGACAGTTTCAGCAGCTCTCTGTGCGTCTGTAAGTAAATACACAACCAATTCAAGAAAAAGCACATTATAATTCACTGTTAAATACGTCAGCATCACAGTTTTGTAGCATTACCAGAAACTGAAAGTCTAATAACAGTATGTGTGTTAACTGTGTGTAAAGGTTAAGTGGGTGAATCTCACCTGGCTGGCCAATTCTCTAGTAGGAGCTACGATAAGGGCTCTGAAGCCCTTATTCATTGGCTGGCGGAGATGGGCCAGCAGGGGCAAGCAGAAGGCCATGGTTTTACCAGAGCCAGTGGGGGCACACGCCAGAATCTCTCGACTCTAAAACATAAAGAATCATCAAAAACAAAAAACATAACTGTAGGTCATTTTAAAAGGCAGTTCCACGTTGATGTTTTTTAATACGCTTTTTTTTTGTGAACTGGTCCATTTTAGAAAAAAATAAAAACATTTTAATTACTTTTCTGTGGTGGAGATTAAAAACAGAGATAATTATGTCAACAAAAATATTGCCATATTGGTTACCATTAAATTCTACTATTTACTATTTTAAATTAACTTGATGGTCCAAGAGTGGTGAATATGAAAAATATATGTTTCCTATGGGAATATCTTGGTCAATCTGCATCCTGCAATCTGTCTGACACAAATTTATTTTTAAAATATTTTATTCATATTATTTTCTTTATTGTAGATTAATATTAAAGACATCAAATCTATGAAAAAAACGTGTTATGAAAATAAACAAAAATGTTAACAGGCCAAAATTGTGTGCTTACAGTATAAAGTTTAGATTCTTTAAAGTAGAACCTTTAGCTACCCTTTAACAGATTTGCCCACTCTTGGCTGATTCTCTCAGTTGGCTTTATGAGGTAGAACCAGGAATGGTTACACTTTTTGTCTGCTACCTAATTGCATGTGTGTTCTTTTAAAGTTCCAAGTCTTAATCTACAATGTAAATGATACAAATTAAAAACAAATTGTACTTAAAAAAAAGGTTTATTTTATCTATTAAAATTGACAGCATCAGAAAGCTGATTCACATTCATTAATTCGAATAACCCATCTCCACCACTGTGAAACATTTCTACATAGTAAGAATAATGTAACATAATGTAACATGAATTCATACCAACATTTCAGACTACAGATCAACACTAGATACTAAGCATTTAATGATGTGTATAAATACTAAAAAAAAAAAAAAAAAAAAAAACTCACATGCATCATGAGTGGAATGGCTTGCATCTGAATAGGTGTGGGGGTCTGGAATCCTGCTGCTTTGATGTTCTGAATGACCCTTGGGTCCAGCTCATACTCCTTTTGAAGCTCTTCAAACGTGGCAAGAGGGTCTGGGATATCTGTGCCGTGTACATTTATCCTGTTACTGTGTCTGATCTGGTTGAGCTAAAATGAAAGGTAACAGAAGTTAAACAAGCTCACAGTAATTAGACTGCTTTTAGGCTTTGTTTATTCAAAGTTCAGATCATTAAGAGTTAAGTCACATCGTTGATGTACAGTATAGGACGAGGCTTTCCTCACCTTCTCACGGTGAAGCTGTTTTAATCTTTTCAGTGAAAGCTCGTCTTTTGCCTTTTTCTTAGGCCCTTTAGCCTTCTTGTCTTGGGACGAAGTCCACCGGATCCCTTCCTTCTCCAGCTCTCTCTCGTCATCTCCATCAGTCTCATTCTCTTCATCTGTGTAGCAGAAGAAAAAGGTGAGAATAAAGTTCTAAAAAAGATCTAAAGAAGACCTGAATAATGTCATGAGCTCTACTAATGAACTCTTACCATCTGTTTCTTCCTTATTTCCTTTCCTTTTCTTCCCTGATTTGTTTAATGGTTCATCCGCGGTGCTGCGTTTTCGTTTCTCTGTGACTGTAGTCTGTTGGTTTTCTGACTCTTCATCTTCACTGTTGTTATCGTGTACTGTCGTCTCCTTTTGGGGCTTGATCCCAAAGAAATTAATTTCATCCAAAGACTTAGAAGCCTCCTTGTTCTGAGACCTCCCTACCTGTTTTACCGATATTAACAAAAATAGACAAAAAATAGCAGATGAAAAAGTGTCCAAAAGTGTTGTATTTTTTTTTTTTTATCACATGAGTGTCTGTAAGGGAATTTAACTAACCAGCATGCTGACCTATCTAAACATACAACCTAGCCATGTGTGATTATAAAGAAATTATAAACCACATACAGCTTATTAGCTAATTAACCATCCTACCTACAAAAAGTAGCTACTTTAGCTAGATTAAAGGAGAACTCCGGTGTAAAATGGACTTGGGGTGTACTGAAATCATTTCGCAAACCAGAATTTGTTCCAGTTTCTCCAAACATGTTTTAGAATGGGCGTTATAGGGCATATTTTTGCCCCTGGAGAGAAATATTTTTTTCCACCGCTAACAAGCTCAAAATAGTTCCACACTTCATTGGTAGAATTTGCAGAGCCTAGACAATTAAATCGAGACATTGAGAAATTTTAAAGTGCACTGGAAGTATATTAAAATAGTCTGTTTACATCTTAAAGTTAAGTCCGGAGAACTAGCTTAGTGCTACTATTTTAATAATCTTCTGGTGCACTTTCAAAGGTCTCAATGTCTCATTTTAAATGTCAAGGCTCTCCGAATTCTACCAATCAAGTGTGGAACTATTTTAAACTTTTTAGCAGAAGAAAAAGCGATTATTCTACAGGGGCAAAAATATAACACCCATTCTAAAACTTGTTTGTAGAAACTGGAAAAAAAATATGTATTTCGGAATTCAACAAAGTTTAGTACTCGTAATTATGTTTCAGTACACCATTTTACACAGGAGTTCTTTAACTAAATAATTAACTGTTAACTCTAGCTAGTTCTCCAGGGAAGTTAGCTACCCTGGCTAACTAGCCTAGCTATATATGTATGAACCGATGCTAGCTAGCTAACACATGTTAGCACAGACTGACAGACTTCGCCCGACAAATCCTCCAAAAAAAAAAACTCCAACTCCCGAACATTAAAGCCCCCGCTGAAGAAAACACGTGCAGCTCAGAGTGATAAAAACACGGCCCTTACCTTAAACCTGTCCGCATCTTTTCCAAAGCGTTTAAAATTAAACTTCGCTCCGGCTCCCAGCCGCTTAAACAGGTCCACCGCGTCCATCACTCTCTGTGCAGATGGACGGGAAAAGTCCGCACTAATCGATACAGGAGCTTCCCTGACTGCACGCTCTCTGCGATAAGCAGCTCGACGTTTGATTATTACATATGTTGAGGAGCGTTACCCCTGAAGCCCACGTGGCTGCGCTGCTTCTCTTTTTAAGATAAAATAAGATTATAGAAACCTTATATTACCGCCTATGGCATAGTGCAGTAGTTCTCTAACTTTTTAGGCCATGTATCACCAATGACCAAACTAAAACCTCCAAGTAGCACCTACAAGCCATTTCACAGAAACCCATGTATTTAATTATTTATTTATTTATTTGTTTGTTAATTCGTTTGTTTGTTTGATTGATTGACTGGTTGATTGATTGTTTCTTTACTTATCTTATTGATTGATTTTATTTATTTATTTATATAATGTTACATGGTACAGTGTAACAGTGTAATATGGTGAGTGGCTCATAAATAAAAACATGTAGGTTATATGTGCAAGAAACAAGAAGAAATTAAATTTGGCTCAAATTGAAATTATTCTTATATTCTTGTTGTAAACTTGTTAAAACAGTATTTTTTTTATTGTTGTCTTGTGCAGATAGACAACTTTATAAAGTATTATATATAAAGCAGTGGTTTTTATCTCTGCTACTGGTGGAGACCTCCTTCTACTCTGCATGTTTTGGGTGCTTCCTTGCACTTTAACTGTTAACACTTGGTTCAAATGATCAGCTTGTAATCAAAAGTGTGCTATATCCACAGGGACTCCAAAGCTTCCAAAAATGGCACTTTCCTCCAAAAATTATAATTCATGCCATACAAGGTTAATAATTCCACAGCATGGAAGGGAACATGCAATGTTACAGCAGCACAGAGGACAGAACAGCAGTGTCAGAAAAATACAAACGATACAAAACAAATACAAGAAATACAAGAGAATACAACAATGCATATATATGTGTGTGTGTGTGTGTTATTATGTAGCACTCATTTTAACACACAACACAATGACTGACCAATAAAAAAAACCTGAGAGCTGGTTAACGGGCAGCATAGGGTATGTTATTTTCTGGATGGTTAGCTGGTTTTGAACTGTATTTTTAACAGGGAATAATATCCCACATAGCAAAGAACGTTCAATAGTAGCATTACATCTTTTAATGTTCAGGATGAACAAACAACCTTAAAACAACCATTATTTAACATTGCCTACTAGATAAGGAGAAAACAGAATTTTACTTGATAATTATTCTTACCTTTACCTTTTTTATTTTAGATCTGCTAATACTGCTCGATTCCAGGTCTCTAGAGTTAAAAGCAAAAGTATTAAGGGCTTTCTTGTAGTTTGGCTTCTAAAGAAACCTTGTATAAATGCATTTAAAAAAATACAATGTACTATACATTTATAATAAATGTACTGAGCACTGAGAGAGGGCTGGTCCTCATGTTCTGCCAGCTATGATCTGTGTGTATGTGTGTGTGTGGGCGCGCACATGTTTGTGTGTGTGTGTGTGTGTGTGAAAAGCAGAAGTAAAGTTGAAAGTAGAAGATACCTTTCTTCACTGTAAAAGAAACATTTCCAGCTTAACTAGAAGAGCAACAGTCAGAAGGTAAGTTTACCAGCATATGTACCTTTTTCAAAATAAGATTGTTTTAAAAACATATGTTATTATAAGTATATCTGCCTGTATTTATAGTATTTACAATTCTATTACATCATTTTTAACATTTTTAATACATTTTTTCTTGACCCTGTAAATTTAAAAAGATATACAGAACCACATGTATAATTTTTATGTAAAAAAAAAAAAAGTTAAACAAACCAGAATTGTTTAATGTTTTACAGTTTTACAGATTCTTCTAGCTTAGAGGAAAGAACTGCACACTCTTGGTATTTTAATCTCAGTGTCTTCATGAGGGAGAGTCACCTGGAATAGTTTTCTCAGCGTCTTGAAGGAGTTCCTGGAGGTGCTGAACAATAGTTCACACTGTGAAGCTCCAGCTCATCCCAAATCAGCAACTCAGTTAATCAGGTTTAGGTCAGGGGATTATGGAGGAGAAACACTTTTTCATTTCCATATGTGTAGCTTAATTGTTTTTATGTCTTAAACATTAATCTACAATGTAGGGAATAAGTAAAACTAAAAAATTAAGAAAAAAAATGAACGAGAAGAGTGTTCAAACTTTTGCCTGGTACTGTATATGTAATATAATGTATGTAAAAAAAAAATGCAACATGACAAACTCAAAGTCAAAGAAGCCTTTTAATTGACATTTTTTAATACTGTCTATATTAATACATCTATATTTTTTGGTTTGAGGTTATATGATGAAAACGTGAGTATTGACGTGGTAGAAAGATTTAATTCAGAATGATTTGTCTGTGGAAATCCACAGATGCTGCAATCTCTCTGCTCACTTCTGTTTGAAAAACTTGGTTCCTAAACTTGTCTCCTATTTTGAGAAGTGTTCTCCTATTTTGAGAACAAAAGACAAAAGAAAAATGTTCCCCATGTTTCGAATAAGTTTCAGTTGCTTTATCAAAGTTTTAGATTCTTTTCTTATACAATTGCGGTATTGTTATTGTCATTACTGTTAAATAGATGGAAATTTGGCTGGGATTAACACTGTATTCTTTTCACACTAGGCGGGGTCTGTTCTACAAAACATAACTGCTGAATCTGCTGTGATTTTACTGAACAAAAAAAAACAGTAGGACTTCAAACGATGACCAGCTGATCTGATTCAAGAAATGCAAGAATGGCAGCAAATCTTGGAAAAGGACTTTCAAAAGATATCAGAAGCATATCACACACTATTCTATGGATGTTCATCTTCATTATCCAGATTGATGCATTTTCTTTACAGAACTGTACTGTAAAAGGTGCTTTAAATGACACGCACCAGTTAAACGTTCTGTGCTACAAAATGGGCTTCTTTAAGGTTCCTTCACCAATACCCAGCAAAGCCAGATATTTAGTAATTTCCTATAACTTCATTTCAAAGATCAATGTTGGCGACTTTGAGGACCTTTGGAACCTGAGAAATCTGAACTTATCAAATAACCACATCTCATGGATACAACAGGGTACCTCTGATCATTTTCCCAATTTGTCTGATCTGAATCTTTCCCACAACAAGCTGGAAAGAGTGTCCGCAGATCTACTGCGTGGGCTAACTAAGTTGCAAGTGCTTCGTCTTGACTGGAATGTAATTGAGTACATCGACCAACATGCCTTCAATACTCTTTCCAGTTTAAAAGTACTGAACATCTCAAAAAATAAGTTCGGACAAATTGACAGAATCAAGCCTGTGTTTGCGTCACCACATATGGAGGAACTGTACATCGGAAGCAACAGCTTTGATGTGTTTAACTCCTATGACCTGTCAAGATCACCTTTGGCTCTAAAAATAATGGATTTGTCTAACAATACTTTTACCACGTTCCAAATAACGGACAACATTTTCCCAGTTCTAGACCACCTTGATCTCTCACAGTGTGGTCAAAATAAACCCATGCTGTGGAACATCACTGATAAGACAGTTCTGAATTCAGTGAGAACACTTTACTTGAGTGGGGTCAAATTTCCAGTAGAGAGTATAGATGCATTACTTCAGAACTTGACTTGGGCCTCACTGCATAAGCTAAGAATGAGTGACAACAAGAAGGTGAAAGTGAGGCTTCTTCTACAGGCTGCATGCTCCTCTCAACTTAACGTGCTACGTTTAAAAAGGAACAACATCTTAGCACTGACTGAGCATATGTTCAAAACCTGCTTCAACCTGACAGAGCTAGACCTGTCCGATAATAAAATATCACATATTTCTGCACCAGTATTCAGTGGATTAACACAGCTGAAGACACTGCATCTCCAACTCAATGACCTGACCCAGGTCTCACATGGTTTTGAAATGCTCCCAACACTTGAATTTCTGGACCTCAGCAGAAACAGAATTAAGAAGCTAAGCTGTTCTGACTTTGCTAATTTAACACAATTGACCCACCTCTACTTGTATTCGAACAAAATTTCCAAACTTGAATCATGCCTGTTTAAAGATCTAAAAAATCTTCAAATCCTGAAAATGGGCACTAATAAGTTATTGGAAATTGGCAATGCGTTCGAATGTGGTCCTAATTCCTTAAAGGAGTTACAGCTGACATACAACAGTTTAAGTGTACTCACAAATGGAACGTTTAAGAGTTTGCCTAATCTTAAAACTTTGATAATTTCTGACAACCCGATTTTCGCGATTGAAGCAAACACTTTTACGGGCCTTAAAAACCTAGTGTACCTGTCGCTTTCTTCTAACAGACTGAAAGAAAAAGCTATAGAAGACCCAGCTGTGTTTTCAGGCATGCCCAAACTGAGACAACTGGAACTATTCAGCAATGACATTTCATACAAGGATGACACTCTGAAGACACCTCCTTTTGTATATTTAAAGTCACTGAAAATACTGACTATTCATAGCCAACGAAAAGGTATTGGTAAAATTCCTTCAAACCTGCTTCAAGGCTTAACCTCCTTGGAAATGTTCTACGGTGGAAACGTGAATCTTGATCATCTGCATCCAGATACATTCAACTCCACCCCTAAACTTTTTTTTTTGGATCTTTCGAAGAACACATTCCTAGTTGAGCAGTCCATCTCTGCAGAGGTTTTTCGCCCAATACCGAGGTTGACAAAGCTCATCCTGTCCAGAACTCAGCTTCATTCCCTCAATTTCCTGTTAAACGCAAATCTCTCAAGACTGTCAGTGTTAAAAGCCCCTGCAAACACACTGGACGTAATCAACGATACACTGATTCAGTCGCTCCCTCGACTGAAGTACCTTGACTTAGAGAATAATACTTTCACTTGTGACTGTAGCAATGCTTTTTTCATTGACTGGGCGATGAATAATAACTATACCCAGGTTATCTATTTGAGCAAATATGCTTGCAGCTACCCACCTTCACTGAGAGGCAAAAGCCTCACAGACCTCAATACAGAATCTTGTAATGTGAATGTGGACTTCATCTGCTTCGTCTGCAGCTCTGTCGTGGTCATCTTCACCCTTTTGGTGTCTTTTATTTATCACTTCCTTCACTGGCAAGTGGTCTATGCATATTACTTATTTCTTGCCTTCCTATATGACAGCAAGAAGAAACAGACACAGCAGCAACTCAGGTTCCAGTACGACGCATTCATTTCCTACAATGCCCAGGATGAACCTTGGGTTGTGGAGGAGCTGGTGCCCAATTTGGAGGATAAGCAGGGCTGGAGACTGTGTCTACATCACAGGGACTTTGAGCCAGGAAGGCCCATCCTGGACAACATCATGGACGGTATATACAGCAGCCGTAAGACCATTTGTGTAATCACTCACAATTACTTGAGGAGCAACTGGTGTTCCAAAGAAATCCAGACGGCCAACTTCAGATTGTTTGATGAGCAGAAGGATGTGTTGATCCTAGTCTTCCTAGAGGACATCCCTACGCAGCAGCTGTCTCCTTACCATCAAATGCGTAAGCTGGTGAAAAAGAAGACCTACCTCAAATGGCCCAAACCTGGAGAAGATACCAAAGTCTTCTGGCAGAAACTAAGGCTAGCTTTAGAGACAAAGGAAGACCTGGATGAGAACGCTCTTCTTTCTGGACAAGAAGAGTGAAATCTCACATCACTTCTTCAATGACGTGAAGGTAAATCATATTTTTTGTCTTTTTTTTTTTTCAGAAATCAATTTTCTATTATTTGTAACAAGTACTGTCCATGCATTCTAAGACACGATGTCACTGTTTTAGGGAGAACAGAGAGAGAGGAGGTAAAAGAAACAGGAACTGTATCAGCAGCTTCTAAACTGACAGACATCAGAGAATCTAAAGAGGGTACAAGATAGAGACATTCTTCAGGTTTGTGTCGAACAGCAGGCCTTCGTTCTTTCTGCCTCTACTCTGACCCCTATTGTTCACCTCCCAGCATGACTCCCTCCACCTACATACGAGCCTACAATGACTTCCTGCTCTGTGCTGCTGATTACAGTACAATTTAAGAGAAGAGTGCCACAACTGCTTGGACAGATGTTGACGTTCTCTGCTAAGAACCAAGAGTCAATAGAACAGTTGGATTGTTTTTTTTCTTTAGTATTTTTGGGGAAATGCTCAGTCTTATTTTACAAAGGGACCACTGATAACCATAAAGAGTTTATATTATTCTATTATCCATGTGTACTATTGCATCTTGTTGTACTGTCTGATTTCAGAAACTATTGTATTTCATAAGCAACGACCTGTAGTTACACGGAGAGTCACTTTACACTATAATGACAGTGTGTGTGTGTTCTGAATCTTTGTGCAGTTTTACACCTATAGTTCATTTAATCTGGTCCAAATCTTGGTTTGGTTTGTTTTCATGCATCACAACAAACCATGTGAGAGCAAGAAAGTAAATACACAAAGAAGGACCTGTGTTCTGGACTATTCATGGCTGTGTCTGAACAACAGGAAATGCTGACTTGATGCCTTGCTGCCCACACTTGCTGATCTCACTTAGAAGGCAGTGTAGTGGTGAAGGTCTCTTTATCTGAATGATATGCCAAAGTATAGACAGCTCACCACTAGATACGAGAGTTTAGCTGTGTTTTCTTTAGCTAGTAGCATTTGAACTCAATTAAAAATATAGAATGATAGATTACTAAACTTGGATTCAGACATGAGTGGGTACCTTCCTGCCTTAAAGTCTGGCCTAAGTAGGCAGCATTTTGAGCGTTTCAGACATTGGGCATATTTCTGTGCAGTTTAACATGGAGAAAGGAGGGTAATAATTCATAGCTGTAGTAATAAATAATCTGGGTAATATGTCCGGTTAAGGATCTGTTGGCTCAAATTTGTAGTGTACATACTTTCTCACTACTCTAGGATTTGTTTGGTACCCGACCTAGACCATCTCCTATCAAGGAGGGCCAAGGGTGCATCTGTTGGCCCATATCAGTGTATACAGTATTAATGCTCGACCAATCAAATGACAGAAAAGGTTAAATAGTTAAGTGGTTTTTAACCTAGGTCTTTTCTATTTATACTTATCTGACAAACCCACATTGATTAAAACTTACAGTTTTCACATTTTTTTTCCTATTCACAATTAATACTAACACTAGCATTAATAAAGTAATAGTGTGTTAACAGGCAAAAACACATCTATAAATAGCATAAAATAATTGATCAATTGTTTACTGTTCATTGTGTATTTAATGAACAGCACTATACATAAGTAATAAAATAATATTACTGTTTTATATAAAGCTCTGGAAAAAAATAATACTACTTAAAAATTATGAGTTTCTTTGATTTTACCAAATTGAAATCCTCTGGAATATAATCAAGAGGAAGATGGATGATCACAAGCCATTAAAACCAAGCTGAACTACCTGCATTTTTGCACAAGAAGTGGCATAAAGTTATCTAAAAGTAGTGTGTAAGACTGGTGGAGGAGAACATGCCAAGATGCATGAAAAAAACAGGGTTATTCCACCAAATACTGATTTCTCTGCATTATTTTCTCTGCAGTATCTTTTTTGTTATTTCAGACATTTCTAGTTTTCTTCAAATAAATGCTTAAAATGACAATATTTTTGTTTGGAATTTGGGAGAAATGTTGTTTGTAGTTTATAGAATACAATATAAATGTTCATTTTACTCAAACATATACCTATAAATAGCAAAATCAGAAAAACTGATTCAGAAACTGAAGTGGTCTCTTAATTTTTTCAAAAGCTGTAAAAACAAACCGGTGTTATAATCATATATGACCCCTCAAGGAGCCAGGTGAACTCTGTTTATCCACAGAAACTCAAACGTCATCTTTGGCTGCTTATTAGTGATCTAGTTAGTATACAAAAGCGAGAGTTTGTGGTCACTAAAGTTTACATTTTCCTCCAGGTTTCAGTCAGTAGCTCTGGCTGCCTCCCCTCGGGAAAATCCACACTTTAATCACATTCTAGAACAGTCACATGATAAAAGGAGAAGGATAATGAATTCACTGGTTCACTTCCTCATTGTGGCCGCTCAAACGATTTTACACGCCCTTTGACTACAAGGCCAAGACAGAGGAAACGGACCTAATGGGGTCAATCAGGAAAAAAAACATACTCCCCATCCTGTTCACACTCCTCCTTACTGTGACTTCTCTCCAAAACCCACTACCATCATTGTACTCATCCCATAATTTAAACTCATCCCAGAATTTAAAAATAGTACATTAGATATGAAGTAGAGAGAGAAGAAATAAAACACCACTTTTGATGACATCCTTTAAAAATAATTTCAATATACACAACGTTTTACAGTAGTATAAATATGATTACAGCAATTCCTGAATTTACACAGAGAAAAACATCCTTAAACAAACATTTTCTCAATTATTCATTAAAAATAACAGGGTAGTGTAAAACCAGTCCCTGAGAGACTACAATAGTTAGCATTACATCACATTAGCATTCTGGCAGATGATCATGATTATGTGCAAATACATTTGATGAACTATTACATAAAAAAAGGCACTTTTGTCTCCAAATTTTTTTCTTTATACAAAAAATGATTTGCTTTCAAATATAGGAATCAGACTGAACTAATCACAGTTTGTCATCTGATTTAAAAATGGTACTGTACATAATAAATTGACCATTACTTTCTCTTGCTTGACCAGGTCATAATCTATATTCTCTGCCATCTACAATAACAACATAGAAAAAAGTATAGAGGTGCGTCTTAGAGGACTTTACACTGATTCACATAGCGGGGCACGGTAGGGGGTCTGAGAACTCTGCACGGGCACTGCAGACGGCCCCATTCAATAGATAACGAAGCCTGATCAGTGGACAGTGGAAAGGCACTGAGCTGAAATAGCCTGGCTTTAATGCTACAACGCTCAATCATCCAACTCTTCCAACAGGTTCTCACAGCTTTGCCCTCTCATACTGCTAATAACAACAAAATATTACTCAATATTCTTGATTTGTCGTCTACTGCACTTGTTCTGATGGTTATTTTGAGAGGTCACCATGGCCACCGTGGTGGTATAAGGCACTCCTCTTGCTTAGCTGCCAAGGAAAGTCTTTCACAGGTGTGCATTCTCACCAAGCCTGCAAAGGGCACTAGAGCAAAGACAAAGAGTGTTTACAACCTCTGCAGTACAGTTTAATGGAGTTGTATTAAAAAAAATAACAATAACACTGTGGTTAAAATGTATTGAAGTGTTTCCAGTTAATATGTACAGTTATTAAATTATTTATTTCTAGTTATATTTTGTTCTGCTGGTTTAGGACAGTTTTGCTGTTGCTCATCTTTCACTTAATTTTAAGCATAAAAAGAATAATAAATCATAATAAACTTCAGTTTCTATGCTGAAAGATGCTGGGTGAGTCTTTTTATTTACTTGGAAATATAAAATATATTTGGAGGACAGTCCAACCATTGTCTATAATGTTGTACAAATGTCTGTGTATTTACTTGGACATTTTTATATTCAGCTGTTTGAGCAGATACAGCTTTTTAATCCTGTTTACACCTGGTTACTTTATGTAACTTAGAATATGGATTGTATTCTGATAAGATTTTAGCCACATACATTTACATTTGAGAATTATATGTGATTAAAAGCTGATTGCAATGTGGGGGAGTGTGTTGGATTTGTTTACACTTGGTCTTATCCATATATAATTCTTATATAGTTCATTTATGATTAATAAATAAAAATATTATAGCTGTTTAACACGATATAAAATATACAACCATATCGTATTATAGTGCTATTTAACTCTACTTTAAAAAAAGTGCATGGGCCATCTGTGCAGAAAGGGCCAGGTTTCCCAGACCCTATAAGGCATATGATTTTGCTATTATAAAGAAATACAGATACTGATCATTATACTTAACATTTTTTGATTGTATTGTAAAGTATAATTTGAAGCATATCAAGATAGGTTTTTTTGTCATGTCGCCCATCCCTATCCCGAAATTCAAAATGGATGAAGTGAAAAGGTGTAAACAGGGTCTTTAAGAAGCTGGACAAATGGAGCAATGTGATTAACTCTTAAAGAGGAATGTATCAAATGCAATTCAAAATGGATATGTACTTTTAAATGATAAAACTTATGTGAAGTGTATTTGTGAGAAAATATGTTTTCATTTTAAAAATATAAAGGCAGTTACCTGCTTATTAGAGCCCAGGTGAGTGATAGTGCTTGCATCCATAGAGGAAAATCGAGCCGAGTGGGAGTACTGAGGAGGTTCTTGTTTGGGGGAGTACACTGTGGAAGGGACGAAAACATGAGTGATCAGCTCTTATATCCAACGCCATTCAAAATGTGAAATCATATGTAAATTATAGGGATCTGAACATGTGATAAAACATACAATCACAATATACAAATATATGTAAAAAGTATGACAAGAGGCAACAAAGATTAACAAAAATTAAGGGTTCCTTTTAGGTCCAAATGGGTCTTTTACTCATTTGAAGTCACATATGCACAGTTCTTTTAGCTTTGAGGTTGTTTAAGCATTGCAAAGTTCATAAACTCATCCAACTCAGTCTTAAAAACAAGGAATAATGGTTTGGTGCCTGTGAATTTGCACCTCTAAATTTGCATTTATGGATATGAAAAAATCCAGGCAACAGATTTCTTAGAAGTTAATAAAACAAAAAAAATATTTTTGCAAAAAAAAAATTCTCAATAAGATGTATTTGAAAAAAGTTCAGTAATTCTGTAATACTGAGCTAATTGGCCATTAATTAACAGATACACAAGGAATATGCATCACTCACATTTTAAACTATACATAGTTTAAAACATTGTTTAGACTTTTTTAAACTATACTTTTCAATCAAATGACCAGGACTCAGGGGCAAAAATGTGACAGGGACACCCCTAGCAATTTATCATTTATTAATATATTAATTTATTATTATTAATAAAAAATAGTAATTAATTCAAATACAATTAAAATGACAAAATTACAAAATTCAATGTTAAATAATACACTGTAATCACGTGTTCATAATTATCCCTTGTAAAGCTTTTTACCTTAAAATTTGATCACAACTTTTAACATTAGATATTAAAGATATTAAATTTACTTATTAGCTTTTATCTCAATATCTCAATGTCTTAAAGTTCTCATTATTATTTTTTTAATACTTTCCCATACATTATTTATAAATGTACCACATTACTTAATATTAGTATTAGATTATATTCATTTAATAAATGTATTCATACCAAAATTGCTTCAATTGAATAATTTTATGAATCCACACTTTTCAACAGTAGAGTAGAGATCTCTAAAAGCTGTCTGTCAGCAGGTGTGTGTGTGTGGCGTACTCACTGTGTGAATGTGAATAGGGCTGCTGTGAGGAGTGAACAGAGGTGAGGGGCGTGAGGCCGGAGCTGTGAGGAAACTGCATGGGCTGCAGGGTGGTCAGTCCGGACACGCTATTAATGACCGGCACGCTCTGAGATGGAGGCGAGCTCAGGCCTGAAAAAAAAGAAAGTTTAATAACTAAATAAAAATAATATAATGGGGCTTTCATTGCACTGGGAGCAGGTCAGTTGTCTCTGTCCAAATCTGAACCATAATAATGTGTAATTAAAAATCTAAAACAGGTTTCCTCCTCATTCTCATATCTACATAACTAACACATTAGTCTGGTAGAAGCTATTAAGTAGGGCTGGGAGGTTAATCAAATTCATGTAATTATTTGAATTACTGTTTAATGCAACTAGTAGCTGCCATTGTGAATCTCAGTTGATAGAAACGTGCCTCTGTTAGAAACCTGTAAAGAATGCAGTGATTTTCAGATTTTAAACTTTTCCTTAACTGAATACAAGGAGGTTATGTTTGTAAAAAGAAAAATAGTTCAAATTAAATGTAAAGGAAACAATATATTGGCCATTACTTTAAATAGTGCTGTCTTTTTCCAAATAAGGCAACTAAAGTTGTTTTCTTGTAAATTGTAATTGTAAACGAGAATCGCTTTTTTTAATAATATATATATATATTAAATATTAAATATATTCTAAATAATATTGTTAGTTGATTAAATGTGTAGGAGCCTTTCAAAGAAAACTGTTATATTCACCACTGTCAAACTAAATCCTGCAAAATTGAACAAATAATGAAGTGAAGTAGCTCAATTTAAAACTTGGTGTAGTATATCTATTTATTGTTTAATCTACTGTCTTCCTATAGTACTGAAATATCTTTCTACACAATTTTTACACAAACAAATTAACTTTTAATACATTTTTTTAACGTTTACATTGCTCTCCAACCCTGCTCCTGAAGAGCTATCTTCCTGCAGACTTTGGATCCAACAGTAATCACCTCACCTGATCCAACTAATGTCCTTTATTGGCTGAATGATGTGTGTTAGACTTGGGCTGTAGTTAAAATCTGCAGGAAGATAGCTCTACGAATAGAAACCACTGATTTATACACTCTAGTATTTATTGTTCCATAGATCATACTTCAGAGGAATCTCAGTCATTAAACTTCATCATCTAAATAAAGCAGAACAAAGAGAAAAACACACAGTGGAAACAGATTATTCTGACTGCAGTAAATCAGAGTAGTGTACTCACTCTGTGCGGTGAGGGTCATGATGAGGCTCTGGGCCTGCTGGTGATGATGAGAAGACTGTGACAGGCTATGGATATTGGTCAGAGTGCTTACTGGCGGTAAGACTCCACCTGAGGCAGAGATCTGGACACACACACACACACACAAAGTAAATACATATTAAAGACTCAAATAGATTGCAAGTCAGGTCATGGGTTCTTATTTCTCGGAGAACAAATGTCCTCGCTGTCTTCAAACACTGAGTTTGGTGTATCTTTGAGGGAGAGCAGTTGGGTTGAGAATACACAGAAGTGAGTCATGTTTATTAGAGGGCTCATTCACTCCAGTCATAAAGTAGAGTAATGACATTGTTATGGTATTATGGGCTCTGCCCACACTTGCTCTTCTCTGTGACCCACTTTAATCTACGTTATATGCAGCGAAAGTCCAACTTCCTGCAGCAATCACAATCTTCAAAGTAGCACTTCTGCTGATAACAGTGATGCGGTGGAACACAGCTTTTAATTCATCTTTGAGCAACATGTGCGACATATGTGCCACTGCAGGAATTACTTGATCAGTAGATAAGAGTTACATTAGATTTTTTCTAAATTTAAGATATTCAGGTCCAGTCACTAACCAAAAATGGTACAAAATCGAGTGTACAAAATTAAACTGCCAGGGCCTTTACAAAAAATTAATTAACAAAAACTGGAAAAGGTCATTTTTATGTTTAAAAAAATTCATTCATTAATTAACAGCTTATAGCTAGTAAGTAGCAATGGAAATAAACTGAGTTTTGGAAATCAGAAATGTTCCAATTACATTCAAATGAGCCCGAGTCATTTGATTTTGATTCTTGGCCGATACTGAGTCCCAATCCGAAAGAACACATCCAAGTGGTCACTTTATTTCTAATTATTTTTTAAACGATATTAAAACATACAATTTTTATTACAACACAAACAGGTAATAGGCACATAAATGGTTTCCATTTAAATATACATATTAGCTATATAATAATGTCACACAACAACTAATTAAGATCAAGATCAATAATTAAGATCATGATAATTTTTTATAATGCTGGCAGTGCTGTTTTTTTTTTTTCTTTTTTTGGGAGGGGGACAGTATTAACAGTGTTGTGTGTTTTAGGCCAGGCAGACTAGAATTAGACTTTTTTTCTGTATTTTAATAGGCTTTTTAGATTAGAATATTGTAATGTGTTGAGTTACTGAGTTCAACAGAGTTTTAAATAATGTAATAAATGCTATTGTAGCTGCATATATTGCCTAATGTTTTATGGAAATTCCACCTCGGAAAAAGGAAACTGTGTGTGGGTGCGTGAGTATGTGTAATAGAAAAAGCAAGTGCCCAAGAGCCTTCTATAGAGAACTCATGGAGTATCAACATAGCGTTACTTTGTTGCTTCAGGTGCAAACATCGATTCTCCCTACAGTCAGTTCAAGTGTTATTCCTGCTTTGAGCCACTCTTAAGGAACAAGCTTTACACATGCATTTTTCGACAAGCTAACAGATACAAAAGTATCACTGAAATTTAAAAAAGCATGTATACTGAGACAGTAGAGTTAAACTGCAGGATTTAAAAAAATGTAACTCAGTTACACAGTGCAGTCAGCAGCATGCCGAACCAGTAGCAGCAAAGATATAGTCTCTATTCTTTCTCTGACAAGTCTCAATAAGACACTCACCATCTTGGCTTCAGGTGATAGAAGGCTGTGACAGTGGTCCAGGCCATTTGGAGACACCTGTTGTAAAACCGAATGGCTGTTGCTGTGGTGATTGATGGCCGTTGAGGAAGTGACCTCACTGCTTCCCTGTTGGCTAAACCTGAGCTCTGCAGGGGATAGAGAAATATAGAGAGAGAAAGAAAGAGAGAGTTAAAATTTGCACAGACTGACCTGATTCGTATATGAGTATATGACCTGGTTTGTTGCATACCTCTGTATCAGCTAATCGATAAGAGTGTACTGAACAAACATGTCTACACATCAAATGCGACCATTCCTGCAGACCTTTCTCAAACTCGCAGTCATTTTCTCTCTGATTATTTTCACTCTCACTCCAACTTTTGTATCCAGATGATTTTCCGGAATTAGTTCTCACAAACTTTTCGTTTATTTCCGTTTCTGTAATCAGGCAGCCAGACAAACATGATCCCAGAATGTTTCAGCAACCCGAGGTCAGAGACTGCTGCAGAACACACAGCACAAGCAAACACGCAGTTCTCTGAGTCACACACTTCTGACGTAACGCGTAATCCAACCGCAAACATTCTGCGAAATTTGTCCTGTTTCACATCTGGGAGTCCATAAAACAACCAAAAACAGAGCACTGTGTTTCTCCATTTTTACGTAATTCATCAATATTGACATGTTTAGTACAGCAAAAGTACCCTTTCCTATTTTATTCTAAGGGTCTGTATGTGAATCCACTCTTCAGTTCCTTACTCTTATATATATATATACATTACTTTTTTAAGTCATAATTACCAAATAATTTACTGAATATTAACATTTCTTAGATTAAGTTTAAAAGCCTAAAAAAACAAGGAAAATGTTAGCGGGTTCATTTGTGAATTCATTTTCCTGTATCTGCCAAGCCCAGCTTTCTGAGTTAACCGAGAACTGACCCCAACCATGTGGCAAGACTTTTATGTGCTCCACTCGTAAAGGTGTCTACAGGTGTGGCTGTGTGCTTTGGCCAACAAAGGAATTTCTGATTACACACATAGAGGCAGGCAGGCACACACACACACACACACACACACACACACACACACACACAAGCACTCTGAAACAATGCACAGGTCAGTTTGCATTCCGCCTCATTTGCTCTCACCTTTCAGATTTTCTCCTCCGTTAGGCAATAAATATTCATGTTTAAGAACACACATAATTCATGTGCATTCCACTGAGTGTATGTGTGTGTATCTATGTGTGCATATACCTTCAGTACTGTGCTAAAGAATAAGACCACCCAGGAAAATATTTTTTTGTTGTTGCTTAGAAAAAAAAAAAAAAAAAACAATAATACAGTAAAAAGTTGTTAAGTGTTGTGGTTAGAAATGGTTAGTAGAGTACAAGTTTAAATACTATTTTTTTACTTCATATTTTTTGATGATTTTAATGTTTAGTTTTATGAACAAAAACAATAGTTTTTCAACCATTTGTTACTGATAATTTCACCAAATTGTTACTACCAATTTTATAAATGTGTTACTGTTATATTTAAATTAAATCAGTTCTGATTGCTTTATTAAAAAAACAGTAAGGGCTGAAACTCTCCTTATAACTCCAATATAAATGAGTGGGCTACAATTCTGTAGGAGTGGTTGTAATATGAGTGGTTGTAATATGAAAAAAAGTATTAAAGGATCTGCTTACTATTCTGGAGAAGAACTATTTATATTTTAATTCAAGATCAAAACAAACACAGCGCTTTTTTCAATGCTTCTACAGAAGCACCCCCATATTCTATGCACACTGAGGGTTAGCAAAGTGTTGCTAATAAAGCTGCTGCTAAGTAAACCAGTTTTTATATGTTTCACACACAGAACTAAACAAAATTGACCTATTTCTGCAAAATCCTCATCCCACTTCATGCCTTCAGCCTTTCCGGTGCACAAACATGGACACCTAAAAATCTGAAATGAATAAAACCTGATTTTCCAAGACTGGGATAAATACTGGGATATAGTCCAAAAAATCCCAGACAATCCAAATGTACTGTTTTTATCTTTATTTATTTTTATTTTTATGTTAGTATAGTTTCCAATCAAATAAAGACTCTGGATGTGTTAAAGATGATGAGCGAAAACGGAATGAGCAAGAATGGCTTTCAGCAGAGACAAAACCTGGAATCTTACTTGTTTCTGTGCCGCTGTGATGATGATGCTGATGTGCTGCTGTGTGAGGCAGTAAGGGGTTCAGGTTGTGAACAGGATAGGTGTCCATTGCCAGCTTCTGCCGGAACGCCTCCTCTTTGCGGCGATTTGCAAACCAGTTATAAACACGAACCTCTGTGACCAAGTTAGAGCCCAGACCGTGAGCTTTAGAGGGTGACACACCCCTCTGTACACACTCAGCCCTGCAAATGATACAGAAAATGCTTTAAAGTAATGTTTTGCGGTAAATATAATTTCCACAATTTTTCTACCATTACAAAATGCATTCCAGCCAAATTTCCTGCCTTACTTATGTAGACTCGTGTGGAATCGAATGATTCAAGGCATAAAAGTATCTATAAAAATGGCTAAAAGTACACTGCATAGCTTAACTTATTTTTTTGTATAGATAACAGAATGTCACACTTAAGTATGGCTAAATATAGGTAAACCAGACTGGCTGACTGTTATAAACCAGCCCAGTGTAAACACAATCATCCCATAGACAATTAAAGTGAGTCTTACCTGTTGCATTCCTCCACCAGTGCCTCTCTCTCCTCCTTGCTGGGGTTCTTCTGTCTCTCGTAGGCCTGGTACAGGATCTCCTGAGACGCTGGCCCCCATTTGAAGCGGTTTCTTCTGAGTCTCTTTGAGCCTGGCTCACCTTCATCTCCCATCGGCGCTCCGGGACCCCCCGCAGTTCCCATGCTCTGCCCAGGATGGTTGAACTCTGGGAAAAAAAACAGGACCTGATCCTGACTGCCTGAGTCACTGGGGTCAGAGCCCTCAACACGGTCGAACTCTGTGAAAATAAGAGGAGGACATGATTGGGTGCAAAATAAGAGACACACTTATAGACGTTGCAGACTGAGGAAGGGATTCCCACAGAGAATGCAGCGCTCAAGGAAATTGCACATACAGAAAGAGATCAACTGAGGAAAATACTACAATAGCTATAGTATAGAGTATATTTAATTCCTTGAACCATATCTGGGTCCATATTTTAGTTCCATACTCAATTACACAACATAACTTATAGATTAGTATCCTAGCAGTTATCAAATCATTATAACATTTATAATAGTCAATGAAGAATAGGCCTAAATATTGCTTATTAACAACTGAAGGCTGGAACATCAGGAAATAAACCGAAACACAAATGTGGTAAAATATTTAAATACTTAAATATAAATAAATAAATAATAATAAAATGTAAGGGCTTACGTCGGTTGATTTCTTGTTGTTTCCGGGCGTACCAGGTGTACAGTGCAGCTCGTTTGGTTGTTTTCATGGGGGTCCCTTTATTGAGGTGCTGTGAGAGGTGAGACTGATTCAGTCCTGTAACGTCCACCACCTCCCGCTGTGGGATGTTGTGCTGCTGCATGTAGCTCTTAATGGTGCGGGCTGCTCGCCATGGATCCTCACTGAAAAAGGCATTTAGAGAGGGCTCTCAATTATGTAATAATTACAATTATTATTTTTATTAATAATATTATTATATATTTATTATTATTGTTTTTTTTTTCATTAGGAAGACTATTGGTAAAATAAATAGTTAATTGTATCACTTTCAGCCTGTGTTGTGTACTAGCTTTTATATCATAGGTATTATATTGCATATTTTAGTTATAAAATATGAACATTATATTCCATAAAACAATAATAATACTGCTAATGATCTAATAACTAATAAATGATAAAGTTATATTCTTATTGTTTTTAATTGTTGTATTTAAAACAATTATTTTGGTATTATCAACTATTTGGTATCATCTACTATTTATTTGTTATTTATTCACTGTTAGTCCTTGTGCAATAATACTGGTTACAACCTACCATAATCATATGTCCTCTGACCTTATCTTAGTTGCACTAGATGTATATATATTTTCTTTATTATTTTTTTTAGTAATTTTATATTTTTTTGTAATCTTTTGTATATGTACATTTATTATTATTTGTTTATATATTTCCCTTACCTGTTTCTCTAGCCTTTCCTCTGTTCTACTGTAACATAGCAAATTTCCCCATTGTGGGATTAAAAAATGATTATTTTATCTGATCTTATCTTATTTTCTTATCTTATAAATAATATATATTTTGTTATTTATAATAGGCGACAACATTAAATAATAATAACACTAACTTAATAATAATAATAATAATAATATTATATTTATATAAATACATGACTAATTTTTAACATTACTATAAACAGTACAATTAATATCACTATTCATAACATAAATAAAGATTATTAATGTATATTAATTATTATTTATACAACAATAACATTAACAACAACAACAACAACAATAATAATAATAATAATAATAATAATAATAATAATAATAATAATAATAATAATAATAATAATAATAGTGTTTTATATATTTTTTAAATATGTACAATTATTTAGAAGTCTTTATGTTTTAACTCTTAAAGTCAGGATCCAGGACTGAATGTAAAGGTTGTAAGTAATCTGGACCGCAGGTAAAGAGTATAAACGTGGTGTGAGTGTTAATTGTGGAGGATGTGTGTGTGAGCGGTCTGTGTTTGTTTTAAGGAGTAAATCCCTCCGCGGGCTCAGCTGGATGTTGATTTAGGCCTATAACTCTGGACAATGAATAACCAACATATCTTTTCTCTCTAATCATACGACATGTGTATCTTTCTGTTGATGATTTATAGAATTAAATTAATAACAACAGCTCCACGTGGTTTCGCTTTGGTTTCTACAGTTGTGAGTCGCGAATACAGCCGGTAAAACTTCAGGATTTCAGCAGGACCCGCACTGCTGACTTTACTGAAAAGCGGCTGAATTTAACCGCTGAGGAGCTTCTGATTCAACACAGGGGGCTTACATTATAATATCGGACAAGGAAGCGCAAAACAGGTACATGAGGCTGATTCTTAAATTTACGCTTTAGTGTAGCCATTTATAAAGAGTTAAAATATAAGTATTTAGACACTGTTAATATTTTGTCTTTTTTGTCAAGTCAATTATGCAGCCAGTGACATTTATCTGCACTAGCTGTTACAGTGATCTAAACTCTGTTACGGTTATTTAAACACAGTTATTTACATACTGTTAGAGTCACCCAGCTCAACACTTTTACCTTAACATTTTTTCAACAAGTTCCAACAGGACAGCAGCTTTAGACGGGTGAGTTAGGCCTAATTGATTATACTTTTAAGTTTCGCTCCTTTATTCCACACGTTTCGTTTTAAAATATGTGTTTTAAATATGATCATATAATAAGGTAACGACATATAATTAGTTTAAGACGCATTTTCCACAAAATTTGCTGCAACATAACTTTAAAACATTTGACTTAGCTTGGTTGGCTAGTTAGATTAGCATTCGCACCAACTTTTTTTGTTACAAAAAAAAAATCGTACCTAGTTTTAAATGTTCTGTTATGTTTAAAAAAAGACATTTCTATTTCTATTAAAACAATAAATTAATCTAATAAAAGTTGGCTACTGGTTAAAATGTGAAAAAATATATAAATAGATTCTAATTAACCATATTCATAAGAACTGTCATTTTGTTTATAATTTACATTAAAGGGAGCTCTGACATTTAATGTAGCTCATTTTTGTTTATTAAATAAATAAACAAAAAATGAGAATAAAATAGGTATTTATTAATTATTTAAAACAAATCTATAAGAAAACAAATCATACTTTTGTTATCTGAATCAGTTAATTATTTGTTAAGAAAATATTATATAAATAAATAAATAAAATAAATAAAATATTTCATATATAATTTAAAACAGAACGAATAAACTAGTTAAAGCACTGTAACTGTGCGCTTTAATCTGAACCACCCACACACTGATCCAGACTCACGCTAGCATCCGCTCGACCTGAGCGCGCTGCTGCTCCGCCTCCTCCGTGTCGAGCGCCTGCAGCTCCCGCAGGATGGGCGGCGTGTCCCGGTCCTCCCCGTCCTCCGAGGCCTCGTCCCCGGACACTTTACTCCCTCGGCCCAGGGTGAGCAGCACCGGCTTCGAGTCGCAGTCGCTGACCGGAGAAAGGGGCCGCTCGGTTTTAATGCCCAGGCCCTGCGGGCACGGGGGCAGGTCCTCCAGCGCCCGCAGCAGCGCGTCCTTGGTGAGGCCGGAGTCCAGCAGGGCGCTCAGCAGCTCCTGTTGAAGGGAGGTCAGCTTGGACACCATGTCAGTAAAACATCCAGCCAGCGGCGCCTGGACCCGGGAACAGTGGAGCTCGGGCTGGAGAGATTCTTAGAGGAGGAGAGTTTACAGACAGCGCTGTGATGAGCTCAGTCTCGCGCGGACACACACTTTTGTGATAAGAATTCACCTGCTGAGGGACAGGCCCCGCCCCCCTCGGTGGGCGGAGTCTACACACCGAGACCCGTTACACCGAAGCAGCTTTCTGCTCATTAATATGCAAATACAGTGACTTTGGCCTTGAACATGTGGACTAAACTACTAAAACGTCTTAATGTAAATTATAGCGTTTTTTCCTGGTCGATATTTTCACCATGCTGTATGATTGTCGTATCAAAATGGAAACTAATTGATAATAACAATTTAAAGTGCTTTACATGAGAAATAAAAACATTAAGACAGTTACAATTAAAACAACATTTGTAAAAATAAAATGAAAAATAAAATGCATTAAAAAGAAAAACAAATATTTAAAACAATAATAATAATAAAAAATAAAGTAAGATAAGATATAAATAAGGTAAAAAAATAAAAAAGTGCAGTAAAATAAAGTGCTTTAGTCAAAAGCACAAGAAAAGAGTTTTTAACCTGGATTTAAACTTCTACATTTGGAGCATTTCTAATATTTTTCGGTAGTCTGTTCCAGTTATATGCAGCATAATATAAATAAAAGCTGCTTCGCCATGTTTAGACTGGACTCTGAGTTCAAATAATTGACCCAATTGAGTCCAGTTAGTCACTATCACTACATAACTCACTATAACATCTAAAAAATTATGCTGTGTATTCATTACATCATACTTAATTTAACTTAATTTAGTGCTGCACAAATAAAAGTGGCTACTGGCTAAATTAAAATAAATTAAAATATCTATAATGAAATGACTATAGATTCTGTAGACTATAGAACTGTAATTAAGTCTAATTATATGTAATTAAACTCATATTTACATTAAGGGGACTTTACACTTTCAATATAGCTCAATATAGCAAAAACAAAACACACACACACACACACACATATATATATATATATATATATATATATATATATATATATATATATATATATATATATATATATATATATATATACACACACAATCTGTTTCTCTGATTTTGCTATTTATAGGCACATGAGTAAAATGAACATTGTTATTTTATTCTATAAACTATAGACAGCATTTCTCCCACATTCCAAATAAATATATTGTCATTTAGAGTATTTATTTGCAGAAAATAAGAAATGGCTGAAATAACAAAAAAGATGCAAAAAGAGCTTTCAGACTTCAAATAATGCAAAGAAACTAGTCCATATTCATAAAGTTTTAAGAGTTTAAAAATCATTATTTGGTAGAATAACCCTGTTTTTTTATCACAGATTTCATGCATCTTGGCATGTTCTCCTCCACCAGTATTACACACTGCTTTTGGAAAACTTTATGCCACTCCTGGTGCAAAATTTCAAGCAGTTCAGCTTGGTTAGATGGCTTGTGATCATCCATCTTCCTCTTGATTATATTCCAAAAAGTTTCAATTTGGTAACTCATCATTTTTAGGTGGTCTCATTTTTTTTCCAGAGCTGTATATAGCACTAAATAGTGTAATCACAATCACTATATAACTCACTATATCATCTTACAATTAAGCTAAGTATTTGTTATATCACACTTAATTAAACTTAATTTAACTTGATTTAGTGCTTTTTAAATAAAAATGGCTTTAAAAATGTAAAAATATGTAATCAAATTACTATAGATTCTCAAGAACAATAATTTTAAGAACTGTAATTACATATAATTTGATCTAATTAAACTCAGATTACTCTTTCAGTGTAGCTCAGGGAATAAAACAAATATCTAAACAAAATTATATACATTATTTATTAATTATTTATACCATAATATAAAAGAAATAATAATAATAATTATTGCATTTTAGAAAGATTTATGGTTGTGTCTGCAACTGTAAATATGAACATTAGCTAAAATACTTCCAAATAAGTAGGAATTTGTGAGTATTCTAATTTGAGAACATGAATAAAATGTTTGTTTTTGGTTGTAAATCAGCCACACCAGTGCATTTATTGCATGTTTATGTATATACCACCGGTAATCATAAAGACTTTGTGAATTCAGCAAACGATTTGAATTATTGTAATGACATGAAAGTTACAGGGCTGTTACAAACTGTCTGCCTTCTGTTAGAAGTTTAGAATTAGTTTACATTTTTACATTGTATATGGTCTAAATCTAACATGGACTGTAGTAATATAGGAACAGACAACGACTGGCAAGAAAACTGTCAAAAATCTGGACTGTGCAACCAATCCATGCAATCTCTGCGACCAAACTAGTGGCAAATTTGACTTGTTAAAGGGTTTTTTCTCTCTATGGTGGAGAACAATATGGAACTATTTTTTTCACTTCATATAAAAGTATTGAGAAAAGCTACAACTATGTCATTAAGCAGACACTCTTATTCAGAGTGACTTGCAGATTTAGTCATGGTGGGTCTCTTAAGTGTTCCATAGGGCAACTTGAAAGAAAATAAGTTTTTTTTTTGGGAGGGGGGGGTCCTTAAAAATAAATTTTAATAACATATAATAGCCTTATATTTATCTATATATCAATAAATAGAGCCCAATCATGATTTCAAATAATTGTCATTCTTGTCATTGTTCAGTATATAGAGTAAAATTAACATAGATTAAATAATGTGTTTAACAACAGCTGCACTGTAGAAAAAAAAAAGGATTTTAAACGGTCCAATACAGATTCTGTCTTCTTTGCACCCATGTTAAAAGTTTAAAGGTCACCTCAACAAATCATTTAACTAACCTGATCTCAGTATAGTTTCAATAATGCTTCCCTTATTTCCATGTCACGTTTTATATTTTGTCTGATTCCCTGTTTTGCTACCAAATTTCTATAAAGGTCTATAGAAATACAAATAGATTTTATTATGTTTGTTCTATTGTACTGTAAATCGCTTTGGCTAAAGTTTCTCACTTTTGTCCGAGATCATTTTAGTTCTGTTTTGGTGCTTCAAACCCTTACTAAATCTGTCTTTTAGTCATTTAAATGCTTTAAGTGCTCCTACGAATTTGGCTCCTGATCAATAACAAATCCTCTTAAATTAATCATCAGGACAAGGAAAATCTCCCTAAATAACTGTGTTTAAAAGTACTGCTTGGGCAAGAGTTATATGTGTTTTCTAGATTAAAGAGTGTTGTTCAAGGAGTTTTTACGGTTTGCTATTGTCCAGACAAACAGTTGGACCCCGGTCTGCTGCATTTCGAGACCTTTTATGGGTAAACTAGAGGTCAGTAATGATTCCTCCTCCTCCATTAGGCCTTCAACTGATACTGATAAAAATAAAATCCCATACTGTATTTTTGACTTCATGTCTTCCTTTTTCACACATTTTAGGAGCAAGGGGCTGATGTTAAATGATTAACAGTGGTTAATGCCAAACTTAGTGAAATGACATTTTTTTCCAGGATGTGAAACTAGGTCCATTGCAAAAGGACCAGTAGAGCGTAGCAGATTCGGATGAATAATTTGTTAAGGTTCTTTTTTCCCTGAGGTACACGAGCTGAACTGGATACCATAATTATACAGTGTGTTACACTTGTGTCCCTAAAACAAATCCCAGTTTCCAATATGATACATTCAGCACATAACTCTCTTCAGTGATTGATCATTTCTCAGAGTCTACATAGGCGATCATACTCTACTCTCACAATCAAGTAAACGATGAGTTTTTCATCGATTCCGTTTTTCCTCTACCAATGAAATGTTGCTGGTGCCACTGACTGTAACACAAGCCTAAAGCATGACCCATCCACTCCTGTGTTTAACAGATGCATGGAGAGGTGTTCTTATCTTTAAATTCTGCGTAATTTCTTCTCCAACCATACCCACCTATGCTCACTGCAGCCAAAGAATTTTGTTTTAACTCATATCTGACTTTTGAGTTTTTATTTTTTTTGTGATAAGGATGCAAAAATGACTAATAACACAAGCTTTAGCGTAGTCCCTAAGACTAAGCTTTTTTAAGGGACTCTAAAGCCTGCTTTAAAGCCAGTATCATGGCTGCCTCAGTAAAGCAGCACCTAACTAATGCTTTGCAAGATACTAAATGGCTAATTCAGACTGATTGAATCATTTAAATAAATTGAATGGTCAATGTCATTTTTACTTATTGTAACAAAGGGATCACATAACAGGGGTGTCCAAACTACGGCCCGCGGGCCATTTGCGGCCCGTTTCCTTTTTTGAAGCGGCCCGCGAGGTATATTAGAAATATAATGAAAATTGGCCCGCTGTTAAACAGGTTTTTATAATGTGAGATTAAAAGTTTGAACGCTAGGTGTCAGAAACGGGACAAAGAGTCTAAAAGCGGAGAGAGTGCGCATTTCTAGCTCAGAAAAACGGGGCAAAAGAGTCTAAAAGTTGCTGTTATTAAGGAGTTTAATATTAAGAGACATCATGAAATTAAACATTAATTTGAAAAATCTTAGTTTACACAACACTGTCAAAGATAAAGATAGTAAGTCATGTAAAATGGTGTGTAAATGAAATAATCAGGAAAAAAGTATTATTTAAAGTGGTATATTTCATTATTTGTTTTATTACAGAGTCTGTGGGCCGTGACTTCAAATATATTTCTCCTTCTGGCCCCCAACAAAAAAAGTTTGGACACCCCTGACATAACATATTTTAAAATATTTAAAATATTTTTGGTAAGATCCTGATGTAACATAAGGACTGTGCAAAAGTTTTAGACACTTTAGCACATTACCCAAAAATAGTGTGCTTTGTCTTGATAACACCACATATTATTTGAACAGATGACAATAAACATAAACACAATAAAAAGTAACAAGAATTTCTTTTTTTTAGGAAATCCACCCCAGTGGATGCGTTCAATTACAACAGCAGCTCACCTGATTTACCATCATTAAACACTGATATACTAAACCAGGTGTTGCTATGATGAACAAAAATAAAAAACAAAACTAGACTCCCATGAGGAGAACAGCCATGTAAAATCCCAACTTTTGGCACAATTGTTATTTGTATTTCTTTGTATTTAATACTAGTGTTTAATTAACTAATAAACACGTACTGTCCATAAAAGGTGCTTTTATATTATTGTTCTTTGTTATGTGCCTAAAATGTTAGCACAGTGCTGTATGTAACAGCTTCATGTTTATTTTTAAAATGGGCCATAACTGGTTAAATGTAAAATGTGATATTTTATTTAGTTAAATGTGTTGAAGCAGACCTAAAGCTAAAATACACTTTAAAAAATTAGCTGTTTTTTTGAAGTAAGCACCTACTGTCCTGTGACATATCTAGGATTTCCAGTATAGAGTAAAGAAAATAATGATTTGATCCCTTGCTGATTTTGTTTTTGAAGTTTTCCCACTGACAAAGACATGAACAGTCTGACAATCTTAGAAAGCTCTTTGGTCTTGCCCATGTTTAGAGCTTAGAGTCTGACTGTTGGTATAGTTTGCATTTCTCTCTGCAAAATGCAAATAAATGTATATAATGTATACAATGTGATTTTCTGGATTTTATTTTTGATATTCTATCTTTCACTGTTAAATTAAACCTACCCTTATAATTATAGACTGTTCATGTCTTGGTCGGTGGGCTAACTTACAAAATCAGCAAGGGATCAAATGATTATTTCCTTCCCTGTATGTCACTTACAGACAGAGTTAAAGTGATGGACAGAGTTCTCCTTTTGAATGATCTGTGACACATTTGTCATCATGGGCTCTTAAAATCAAATTACTATTCAGTATTTCTGTAACCGGTTCAAGCCTGCAAATGTGTCTGTCCAGTTTCACCAGCAATCTAAAGGGCTGCTGATACGTCAAAAATAGATCTCTGTAGCGAAACATATGATGTTATATAAAGGCTCTTTTGATCACTGTGTTAATCATTAACTTCAATACCAGCTATGAGTTCATTTGCATGATGAGCAACATTTACCATGCAGTTAACGTACAATAAACAAGAACTCAATTATATTGAACATGCTCACACATTTGACACATTTATCAAATGACATTTTTTTTACTGCTCTTTCAGGGTATAAAGTATACTCTAATAAATAATAGCATATTTTTTGGAAATGTGAATGTAAATACAGAAGTTTTACCTTAAGAAAAGAAGCTTAAGAAAAAAAAAGCTAGAATAGCTGGGACGGACAAAATCACGATTAAATTACACCAGAATGGTAGAAAGGAAAGAGGTTACATGGTTAAATGGGCTGAAGCATACTACATAATATAATCTGTCAAACATGGTGGAGGCAGTGTTATGGCATGCCATGCACAGCTGCAAATGGGTGTTTATTGATGGTTGATTGTACAAAGATGAATTCTGAAATGTATAAAACTGTAATTTCTGCTCAAATGCCCCAAACAAAAAAATGCAGTTAACGTACAATAAACAGGAATACAATTATATTGAACATGCTCAGATATTTGACACTTTTTTTTTTTTTTTACTGTTTTACTGTTATTTGTTTTGTGATGGTATAAAGTATACTCTCATAGAAAATGTTTTTCATTTACTGAAGACCCCCAAACAACCAGCAACTACTAGCAGCTGCATGTAAAGGCCTGGCAATGCATCCCAAGGATCTCTAGCTTTTATCATAGTTTATTAGTCTTAAGATACTTCTTCTAGCAGCCCTTAACAGCTATTGAGGGCTCGATCATTAGTATGGTGCTTGATTTTACCAAGCTTAAAGTTTTATCAAGAATTCCTCCAGTAACCCACCCTGTTATGTGGGAAGAATTTTGAGGCACCTACAATGTATTTTTATTTTTTTCAGTACTATTACATGTTTATGTCTGTGATTAGCTTCTGTCAACTTCAAACCATATATTTTAGTTATTAAATGTAAAAATATATAGATATTGAAAGATCAGCCCTGATATGTTCTTACTTCCCTATATTTCCCTCATGTATGAGTTTTCACCACATTCATTTAATTTAGATAGTTTTCACACATAATGTATCCATTCCTGTACCATTTATTTGTTTCATGAATGTAATATGTGTTTTTTTTTTATCACATATCATATCATTTATGTGTCACTACATTATTGAACATTTTGAGTCACCTACAATACTAGTTCTAGTACAATATTTTTTTTTAATGTTATTGGTCACTACTGGATATTCAGGGCATCTGTAGTGTTTTTATAGCATAATTCAAGTATCTAAGTGCAATGACTCTGAGCCACACTCTCGTAGTAGTGCCACATTGACATGTTATAATGTCGCTGCTGTGTTTTACGAGACAGTAAAGGCCTGAAGGCCAACTCAGCAATTACGATACGCAATCCCGGATTTAACGGTTTTTACTGAGAGTTGGAGGAGATTTCAGGCCCTATAAAAGACCAATCATAAAAAACGGGCAAATTATCTCAGAAAGCGCATGTGATGTGGGCAACGTCCCAGACAGTGGGTCACTGGCTCTTAGTACAAACTGCACTTTCAACACTATATAAGTGTATTGATTAAGATGTTTCTACAAGAGTTCGGAGAGTACTAGTATTATTTTACATAAAGGTAACGTATGAATAGTCTTCTCGCTTCACTTTCTTGACTGTGAGAAGGTTTCTAGTTGTTCTTAGTCATTCATAGCGTAAGCAATCATTTGGCTAAACAGTAACTTAAGTTAATCGACTGTTTCATAACGAATGTGCTTCAACAAAATTGGTATGTCCGGACAGTGTCTTTACTGTTTTTGGGCATTTACGCAACCTGAACGAAGGAATTTTCCACACACGATTTATAAAATAAAGTTTTGGTCCTAAATGGTTCTTTAATTCTTGAATTAAAAGAATCCTTATCTATAATTCCTAATATTCCTAAGATGCTGAGATGTCTGCTTGTCTGTTTATCCAAACTGAAGGGTTTGTAATATGAAGAACAGGGGCCTGCCGAAGACGCTTGCCTTGGGTCATTGTATATTGATACCTACATTTCTTAAGACACCTCAACATGTCCAACATGTTCAGATCCTGTCCGCTCAGCCGCCCAGTCCACCCACAAACACCCACCATGGGGATGGGAGGATGGGGATGAGTGCTCGGGGACGTGCCTGAATCAGCATTCCCTCACCCCCCCTGTCGTTTAGAGACGAGTGGACTCTGTCCCCCCGCTGCTCGCACTGAACCTCACGCTTGCCTGAGCTGTTCTTCAGCACTACCACACGTTTGCCCCTCGTCTTCCTCCCCCTCTACGCTCCTCCGTCTGCTTTTCTCTTTCACACCTCAGTGAACAGCAGCTCTCAGAGGACAGAGTTCCATCAGTACATCCCAACACCAGAGATAGCTGATTAAACCCAAATGCGTTCAGAGCTGATTAGAAGCTGGTTAGAGATGGTACCAACTCAATACCCACTACCAGTACTGGCCCAGTCTAAGTAGAAAGTTCTAGATTGCTTTGGAAAGTGGGACTCCAGGCCAATTGTGTCCAAATCTAAAAGAAAATCAGTAAGCGAACGGCAGAGGGTCAAGAAGGTCAACAGCAAAAGTTGCTTAAGAACAATAAGTAACAAGTACAGTGTGAAAAACAACACTGTATAAGCCACAAAATAAACAATTGGTAACATATTACAACCTTTTAGTATAGGCTCCATACCAATATTTATTCTTTCTTAAAACAATATAGGCATTGATTCTTTGACTTTTTCTTCTTTTTTTCCAAATTTTTATTCCATTTTCTACCCAATGCACATGGCCAATTACCCAACAGACTTATTAGGACTTCCCTACCCCCTATCTAGTGATGCCCCAATACCAGAAGGGTAAAGACTAGCACATGCCTCCTCCGATACATGTGAAGTCAGCCACTGCCTCCTATCAAACTGCAGCTGATGTAGCATTAGCAAGTAGTGTCACAGCACCCTCGGAGGAAAGCGCAGCGACTCGGTTTTGATACATCAGCTCACAGCCGTCTTGTGCTGATCGACATCACCCTTTGGAGTGATGTGGGGAGAGAGCGCCATCTACCCACTCATGTACTTGTTGGTATTCTACACTCACCATAAGAGTGGGACACAAACTACAATCATCGTCAAAAACAGGTGCACCCAAAAGGAATTTAACCAAAAGAAATAAACTATGGTGAGTAGTCATGGGCCCTGGTCAGCAGAAGTAGTGTGTAATGCAACATACCGGATGTTTCACCATGGAGTTGTAGAGGTTACTAATGGTAATGGCAGCTTGAATATTCCCAGGGATGGAGTGTTGATAGTGCGTAAAAAAGCATCAAACACATCCAACAGAGTTGGGGATAGGCCTGGAGATGCATCTAGCCATAGAGTAGTATCTGAGTCCTCAAGGCAAGCTATTGTGATGGTATGTGGATGAGCATTTTCCTGTTGAACTAGCGTACTGGAAATACATTCAAAAAGGTTAAGAAACCCATTGTAGAACCTTATTAAGGTAACTTTGGGCTATTAAAGTGATTATGAGAAAGACCAAAGGTGATCTAATATCATATGAATTTATGGAATTTATGCTATCAACGACTTTGCCCCAAATGTACACAAAATCAAATGTTTCTGGGTTACCTTCATGTGCCAGTATAAAAAAGAGATACCATATTTTTTACAGTAAGCTTAGATATCCAGATTTCCACTAAGGCTGGGTGCAGCAGTAAATCCCACCCGACAGTTCTACACTGAAGAACCCGGAGTGTTCCGTTACCCCAGGGCGATATTAGCTAGGGTTTCATCCCACATAGCTTATTTTAACACGACAAACACGTAGACTACAGCCAGATAATACTTACCTCTGAAAGAGAGTATTATTGGCCTGTAACCTACTGCTAACCCCGGCTAGCACTGCTGGATTAGCATTAGCCTCTTACTACACTAGGCACTAGAGGCTAATAATAATCCAGCAGTGCTAACCGGGGTTAGCAGCAGGTTACAGGCCAATAATACAAATAACTTATAACCTCTGACCAGCAAAAAAGGTAGCGCTTAGTATGTTAACGGCTAATGCCAATACTGCTCCAGCCTAGGTGCTGGAGAACTAAACTGAAACTCCTGTATACTCTTGTGTGGCTTTACTGCTCCTTAATACGTGACTGGTAAAATTTATACATAAGGTACACCAGATTATAAGGCAAATTATAAAATGCAGTATCTTAAGTGCGCCTTATAGGGCGAAAAATACTGTTAACAGAAACTAACAAAACCAATGAATTAATTTCTACCAAAACAACAAAAACTCTAAATCAAAACTAAATCACAAGTAAGTTTATAAAATATTTATATAGTCTCTAATGCAACCACTAAGCACGATGCTCTCTCAAATCAACGAATGAATAAAACTCTAGTAAAAGTGTGGGTCAGTGTAGTTTCATCTGCAATTCTCATGAATATGCAGACGCATTCAAGATGACTGGCACTGTTGTCAAACAACACCTCAGTCTTGCCAAGCAAGCAAGAAAAAAAATCCAAAGAAAGTAAATTATTATCTACATTATTATTTTTTCACCCTGCCATCAACAACACCTTACAGTGAGGCATTTCAGGCCATGTGTTCCTTTATACAGTTCAGTTCTCAGGAACTCTAAGATCCTGAAATTAATGATGAGACAGAACAATCTGAAGCAATTATAATGCCTTATTAAGATTTTACTTTTATCTTTTATGCCTGCAATATATTTGCATCACACTATTTTGTTCTGTTTAAAGTGGACATATATCGTATTTTTTATTTATTTTTATTTTTTTTTTTACACAAGTTTGGTATATGGGCTATACAAAACATGTTAATGAAGTTGTTTGCACATTAAAGAGATCTCTCAAGCTCTGTTTCTGCTACTTTCAGTCCCTTTCAGTATGAGACATTTAAGGGCTCCGTCACTTTTATGCAAATAAGCTGTTGCTATCCACACCTAGGTTTATTCTGAGCCTTTGACACACAAACAAGCTAGTTCATGGCTACCTTGTGATAGAAGCACAAAACTCTATTTAAAACTACTTACATCTCCTCATCACCTCATCTGCTGACTTGCCACAGATCCCTCCATCAGACAAAGTCTGCTGGCTAATCCTGCTGTATGCTAAGTACAGCCCGAAAAGTTTTCATCGTCTGATCTACTGGACGGGGCTCTGGTGAGAATTAATGGGTGAGGGGTGGTGCCAGGGTGGTGCAATACATGTTTCCTTATTGTGACATCATTCACATGGTCCTAAATGTAGTTCTGTGAATTTTGTTTGCTGACAGTGTTACAGTATACACTTACCACAGATTTTAGGACAATGTCAATTTAATCTCCAGACTAACCCAGTGTACCAATCATATAGGTATGTCGTTCTGAAATATCTCACTGAGACCCCCTTTTGCCCAATAACAGTAACTAATCAAATATTGTATTAATATTATCAATATTATTACTTCTGTCATTACTATCTTCAAGCAGACTGTAATTGTCTTATCACTGTGTCTCATCACAAACAAGCATCCACTCAGCTCACTGTTGCCCTCTGCAGGTGATTTGTGTCAGTTGCAGACAGCGCAGGTTCATTAGAAATGGGTCCAGTAGTCAGTTTAACTTAAAATATCTTTATTGTGTTTTGCAGCTGTGACTGCTGTTCCTAAAAGGTCAGTATTTATCTGTGTTAAATAGAGCAGACAATCCCACCCAAGGCTAAACGACAAATACTAGACCTTTAGATCAATGGTTTACAGTCTAACAGTATGGTCATTAATAAACAAAAGTCCTCCTTAGTGACCAAGGACTGAAAAGCACCTTTGATACACATGAAGAGCCGACACACTGGCTGACTTACATGTTAACAGTCTGGATAAGCAAATAATAAATAAAGAGTGGGCCGAATTTTCTATAGAAATGAGGCTGTCCTTATACCATATTTTTCGAACTATAGTCAGTGGGCCTCAGGATTCGGTGCGCATTATGTATAAATTCTACCAGTCAGGTTGTAAAAAGCAGTAAAGCCACGGCGCTAAAATACAGAGTTATAGAGGAGTTTCAGTTTAGTTCTCCAGCAAAGGGGCTGCAGCAGTAGGGGTGTCATGATTTTGATATTTAAAATCAAAAAGATAATCGACGATCCCTCCCTCTAAGCTACGCAAGCACACAAATGGCGCAGCACGCTACACAAATGTCGCTGTGCACTGTAGCCGACGCCGCAGACAGTGTGACTGCTCAAAGAGCAGCCCTTTCTCCAGAGAATGTGGACATTCTCATCTTCTTAAAGAAAAACTTGAAAATATAAAAATAACAGTTGTTTTGTCTAGCCTCAAATATGTTAATAATTTTGGTACCTTAAGGAGCATCTTTCTCTCAGATAGAGTTAATAATATATATTTGTTTAAGAAAAAAAACTTGTCATTCTCAGGGACCGAGTCTTATTTTTCATGTTTAACTGTTATAGTAGGATAGAGTTCAGTTTGTTAAGCCTCTAATGGTTCTATTATTTTGTACATGACTGTTTCTGTATTTTTTTTGTGTTGTTGCACATTGCTGTTTTAACAGTGCACACTGCTGCTACCAAAAAAAGCCACTAGATGGCATTACATATATATCTTAATTAAATTATTTAAATTTGACCATTAGTGCCTAATGTGGTGTATTACAGATCACTTTGCATCACTTATATCAAGCCCACCTTTTAAAATAAGATATTGTAAATTTAATGAATCAAAGCAATGACTGACCAGACTAATCTAAAACTGGCATAGGCCTCTCTGCTGTAAAAAAAAATAAATAAAATAAAAGAGAATCGAATTGTCACCCTAAAATCGGAAATAAAATCGAATTGAGGGTTTAGAGAATCGTGACACCCCTATGCAGCAGTATTAGCATTTGCTGCTAACTTTCACCTTTCAGAGGTGAGTTTATTAGACTGAAGTCTGCCCGTGTACCTTGTTAAAACAAGGTACGTCGGATGAACTGCTAACTGATAGCGGCTTTTAAAAGGCGCACTTAAAATCCTTTTGCCATTTAGTTGCTGTAAGAAACAATCAGAAGCAAAAGAAACTTGAATAATTTGTTTTTTTTGTCATTTGTTCTGTCAGTGACAAGAAATATATTATTAATACATTATTAATGTATCATACGATGTATAGACAAAACCTGAATTATTTTTGCTGCCCTCAATTATGTCAATTGTGTTTACTTAGTGAGAAGAGACAATTAATTTGATTGAGCAGTTATGCTGACTTAGCTTAAAAACGTAAAAAAGTATTTTTATTTACTTTGTTTTTATGTATTTAGTATATTTAACCTTTTTTGTATTCCAATTAAAGTGACTAAAGATTCTTCTAAATTATTATTTTATTGCTCTTAAAAAATGAAAGCATGATTATGCCATATTATCATTATATCACTGGCATGACAAGATCTTAAAATTAAAATAATATACTAATATAATTAAATCACAATAATTTATGGGACAATATATTGTGCAAAAAAAAAGTTATAGTGGCAGGCGTAGATCTCCCACATGTTAAAGGCCTTAGCATATACCTTGCAGAGACAATAATTGCTTGGATTTGGCAAACTATGTGACAAGTACAGAGAAATGAACAACTGTAGACTTCATACAGAGACTGTAGTCATGTCGCACACATGGAAACTGACTGAACAAAGGCACTAAGTGAGAACACCTGTGATTGGTCGATAAACAAAAGAGATCACAAGCTTGCGAAGCTTGGCTTTACATGATCTGCAGTTTCATTGCGTCTGCATTACAGTAATGCTTACATCAGTCTGAGGAAAACTTTGGAGGTGAGTTAGTGTGAGTCACAGAAGCATCCAGTCCCTCTGCAGCCTTTATTGTCTCACAGCTCTTTGAGACATCCTCTAAAAACATCTTTACCGTGTCCAAATCAGACTTACTATCCACTCTATCTTCACCTTCCAGCTCCTTCAGTCTACTCAGGGCCTGCTCCAGCTCCTTCAGTCTGTCCCTCGGCTCCATTTGATCTCCTGCATCCTCCCCGCTTACATCCTCAGGCCTGGAAACCAGAGCAACATCACTGAGATAGTGAACCAGGAAGCCCAAAAGCACAGCTTTTGATTGGCTGTTCAGTGATGCCTGCACATTGGCTAGATCGTCCAGTTGGCACAAGGACAGCAGGTGAAGGAGAGCATGGCAGAGTTCGGTGCGTAAACTAGTGCAATAGCGATATTCAAGGAAATCCTCCGTCTCCTCACTGTGCTCCAGAGCTTGGGCCAAGGCACACCACACTTCGGCAAACTGCCGCGTGTCTCCATAGCGGTCACGTGATGCAGGAACAGACAGAGCAGCAGCAGATTTGATGCGTACTTTGAAGTTCTTACAGGAAGTGACGACAGATGAGAGGGCGGAGTAGGCCTCTTCAGACCAGCTGGCAGTGCCTGAGAAGGTAATGAAGGCAAGCATGACAGAAAATTAAGGATTCTTTTGTACCCTTGGCAAAAATTAGAAGGTTAAGGCTTGTCAAGTTAACTCAAGACACATGCATTATATGGACAAAAGTATTGTTTCTTTCAAATTTAAGTGTATTTGAAAAAGCACTGCTCTCAGGATTTGATCACATTCAGTGAGAGGAGGGTTCGTGAGGTCAGGATGCTGACCACCTCACCTCATCTCTTGTGCAGAGCTTCGCACTTGCTATTAGAACTGTCTCAAAAGCTCTTGTAGGTACAATGTGTATGTGTCCCAATACTTATGTGTATACACCAGGGGTGTCCAAACTACGGCCCGTGGGCCATTTGCGGCCCGTTTCCTTTTTTGGTATTTTAGAAATAGAATGAAAGTCGGCCCGGTGTTAAGCAGGTTTTTATAATGTGAGATTCAACGTTTGAACGCTAGGTGTCAGAAACGGGCCAAGGAAGCAGAGAGAGTGTGCATTTCTTGCGCAGAAAAACGGGGCAAAGAATCTAAAAGCGGAGAGAGTGCGCATTTCTAGCGCAGAAAAACGGGCCAAAGAGTCTAAAACTTGCCGTAATTAAGGAGTTTAATATTAAGAGACATCATAAAATGAAACATCAATTTGAAAAATCTTAGTTTATAAAACACTGTCAAAGATAAATATAGTAAGTCAAGTAAAATGGTGTGTAAATGAAATAATCAGGTAAAAAGTATTATTTAAAGCGGTATATTTCATTATTTGTTTTATTACAGAGTCTGTGGGCCGTGACTTCAAATATATTTCTCCTTCTGGCCCCCAACAAAAAAAGTTTGGACACCCCTGGTATACATTGTATTTTTTGTATCAAGCACTGCAATATTACACATAGTATTGGTATCAAATCAAGATACAATTTATAGTTTTTAGACATCCCTATACAGGATATATTATAAAACGGGATTACAACAACTGACAGCACATGACAGCATACTCACCCAGAGGGAGGCCAGGGTTTCGGAATGCATTACCCAGAGCATAGCAGGCATTCCAGCGCACCTTCATAGTAGCATCTCCCTTGACTGTATCTATAAGGGCCCTCATAGCCTGCTCCAGGGGCTGCTGAAACGCTGGCTTTCTCAGGTGTGCTGGCTGCAGGAAGTGAAGAAGATTCCCCAGAGCTCGCACAGCATTACTCTTCACCTACAATACATGTTAGTATGATAAAACACTTTAGGAACACTCAACGCATTACTATAATTCATTAGCAACAGCTTATTTAACATCCAACACGAATATAGACTGATAATGCTAGTAAGGTCACTCTGAATGAAAGGAGGGTGGCATGGCTGAATAAAAACCATTGGTATTGGTCTGAAATGCTGGTACACTTGTGTGACACCTAGTGGCAGAAAGGATCACTTAGTGCTCCCTTAAGAAAAACACAGCATATTTATTTATATTAGGATTGCCTCCAATTAAAACATGCCCACCTCAACTGGTTATTATATATACTCTACACACACCCTATCCTTGTCTCCAGACGCTCGAGTGGCAGATCTGAGCATCTTCAGAAGAAGCATGTCAGAGAACTCCTCCTGAAACTCCAATTCAACAGACTCCCTGAGGACAAAGAAAGGTGTTTATAAAAATAAAAAAAATAAAAAACGGTACACTGAAGTGATTCATAGCATTTCACTCACAAACACACACACACACACACACACACACACACACACACAAAACACACACAAATTTCTCCATCCCTTACATGTTGACAATGAGTGTGTCAGTGAGGTTGCCTAGCGACCAGGCAGCCTTGGCACGGACATTGGGAAAGCGATCGTCCAGAACGGTGAGGATAGCATTGGCCGTGTCTGCCACGAACATCACATCCTGTGAGTCAGAGAGAGCGACAGATGAAGAAACGGATCTGATTCAGCACGAGGCAGCAGAGGTTGAGGCTCTTAGAGGAATTCATGTTGTTCCACGATCTGAAGGGGCATACATTACCTCTCTCAGACAGGGAAAGAGTACGTAGACGCCCAGTGCTCTCACTGCAGCTGCCTTTACCAGAGAATTCTCACTGTAGGTCAGCCCCAGCAAGATCGTAATGCAGAGCACCTGAGTCTTGTCCTTTAAAAAAACAGACAGATGCAAGATAATGAGTTACAAACACATTGGGAATCACATCAGATTCCTATTTCACCTGGTCATGGCATCCATATTGAGTATCAGGATTATATTTGAGTAAATCTTTATTATTGCCTGTTTTGCTTTGACATTGAACATTGAGAAGCAGAGTGCTTATGTTGCACTAAGTACCACTGCTCAGGTTTACAGAATTTAAAACACACAGAGTGAATAAGTTCATTGAAAAAACAATATCAGGACAATATAATTATACAAGTAAATAATAAATAAATAAATAAATAAATGAAAAAAACTCACTCACATTCTCACAGTTTCAATATTTTGTGTAATTTTGGCTAAGGACAGTATTCCAAGCTTGAGTACAGGGAGAAACATTCTACCTTTATTTTGGATTTTCCATAAATATGAAAAAAGGCTGCCATGATCTTTCAAATTTTGAAAAAGAACCATTCAGTGTGCATTGAATTTGTTCCAACATGCTAAAAACATTAGCAAATAAAAAAAAGGTAATTCGGGCACTACCTCCCTACAAACTTTTTTTTACAAAAGTAAAACAATATAATCTGTGTTTGGAATATTTTTAGATGTATCTGGATGTGTGTGTTTGTTAATCAATACTGATTAAATATAACGGCAGATCACAAGCGGCTTTTCATATGGACCGGAGCTTTTCAAGGAGCTGATTTGCAATCTTAATGGTAGGTCTGATCATGAGTAACATTGACCTGAATTTGTTCTTAAGTTATAATAAACATTTTTGACTGTTAGCTAAGGTCTGTGTAAAATGTGAGCACAATGTGATTTTACTTCCATCCGGAACGACTATCAGACGACCTCTAAGAAAATTACAGGCTGAATTATCTACTATTTCCCGAACTCCGTGGTCCTCTAGTAATTTAATTCCTGTCCGGACCCACATCTCTGAGTTTCGTCTCCTCACGTTTAAAAAATAACTATTTGTCCAATGCTACGCACCGTAATTACACTTCGAATGCCATGGAGATCCACTTAAACACAGCAGTGAGTGGAAATGGAGGATCTACTGAACGCGATGTTGTGACTGAGAAAGCCTTAAAACTCACTGGTCCTCCTGTTTTTTAATGGCAGTCTGAATGCACAAGTTTTATTACTGATTAGAAGTGTAAAATATTTTTCACAGACATCCCCCCTGTGAAACTAATCCTGTCCGGATAGGGCTACAGTCTGGTTTATATCATGGATACTATGAACAGTTTGAGCTCTGCCCCACTAAATGACTTTTGAGTGTGTTTACATGTTAACAATTTAATTGTGCAACATAAAATGGGTGGAACAATACATCCTATATCCTTAATCAGTCTGAACACACTACTTACTACTGGGACTGGCACACTTACAGGAAATTGGCTGAAGGCCTGAGGTAAGATGGAGGAGAGTGTATCACATGCGCTGGTCTGTAAGGTTGGGTGCTGATCATTCTGTAAGGCTCCTATCAGTGGACCAGTCAGAACCTCAGACCAGAACTGCACTACCTGTCACAAATGGAAAAGAAATGAGAAATTACATCTATACAAAATTATCTGTAGTATGTATGAATACAACTGTGGTACATGACTGCGTTCATTTAATCTGACCTACCTGAGACAGAGGCACAGCACCGGCACTCTCAGAAGTGCTAGCATCAGATCTGTACTGTTGAATAATCCCTGTTCCCAGTTCTTCCAGCAACTACAAAAACATAAAATATTACAGCATTACTGAGAATCTAACAAGTAGGAGGGAGAATATGAGAGAGAGAGAGAGAGAGAGAGAGAGAAGAAACAGACGGATAGACAGACAGAAAAAGAGAGACAGATGGACGAAGCGTCACCTTAGCTCCATGTAACTGCACAGAGGGTTCCTGCTCCCTGAGGCAGCGAGCGCTGAGCTGGGCCAACTCCAGCAGAGACGTCTGAGTCAGAGCGAAGTAGCCTTTCACCAAATGAGCCAGTACCTAAACACACACACACACAAACCAAGGAACTGGAGTTTCATATTATGAAGCCCGTTTTATACAACTGTATAAAAAACATAAATCTATCTATCCAGCCTGAGTGAGACTAATTATGTGCTTTTTCTGTTGAAAAGACATGGGCTGTAAGATGCTAAACTAGCTGGAGCTTACTTAGAGAGACAGCAGTGCAACCAGTTATTAACATGTTCCAAGGAAATCTCTCATAGAGTAGCAATTTAGAAGTCAGGAGAGCATGAGAACATTCTCAGTCTCATGCAAGGATATTTCAGTAGTTATTTCAAATGCTCTGTATTTAAAACAAATATAAATATATATGACTTACAAACATTATGATATACTGTTCCATAAACAGGGACAAAATCATATCACATGTTATACAGTCCTTCTAATGCTAATATGTGGGGGGTGGGATTTAAGATACCATTACTCATTAACAAAATGTCCCTTACAGCTACAATGCCAAATAACAGGAGCAAACATAAAGTCAATAAAATTTGATTGTCTGTTTGATGGATTTTGGCATGATAGGAAAATTGTGCAAATTTTTTTTTTGGATTTTGACCTTTCATATAAACTCTTGTCAGCTGTATTGTTTTTTTTTTTAAATAATATCTTTGCGACCATACAGTGCAGAATTATGGTTCAAACTTTTCCACAACCTGTATCCCTCAAAACTAAACACACTGCTTCTCTTTTAAAGGAGGGCAGGTTGAAGCTCTGTTTTACTGTTTAACCAGTACCACCCAATACAAGCAATGTAGCTGGGGTTACTTTTAGCCTTTCCCCATTTCGATTTCCCAGGTTTGGCTTTCTCGAAGCTTACTAGTTTAAAAAAAAAAAATAAGCCAGTGATTTTCTTCCTGAAATGCGTTTGGAACCAGTTTGTAGTCCAGTGATGTAGTGTAGTTTGTTTTGGGGAGTGGAGGAAGTAAGAGTTAGTAAAATCCAATCTGCCAGCATTAGCTTTTAGCCTAGCAAAAATATCCTCAGCTTTTCTTCTGTCACATACTTAACACATATTTAACATATTTAAGCTCCTCTCCTGCGAACACTGGGACAGGAAATATTATTGTCACATGGTCTGGTTTGTGCATCCACCCGTACTCCTGTTACTAGTAGAGCTGGCGGTGATGTGCTGCTCTCTAGTAACACCACCACCACCATACTTTCCATAAGTTACATTTTACAGTTTCACTAGCTGTGACTGGGGATTTTACTAGTGGGCTTGGTGTGTGTAAATCTTGGGAGCCTAAATAAATGTTAAGGTTTTGGAATTTATTTATTTTATTTTTTTCGAAGTTGAGGGTACGCCATTTCCATGGACCAAAATCTCATTATCCAACTATATCAAGATAAGGATGCACATCCTTTCATTCTACAGTACTGTCCCTTAAACCCCCTCCTCTCTCACCTGCAGTGCCTCAAGGCGGACAGGGGAAGGCTCCAGTGCACCTCCAGTGGACCCGGCTGCATCGCTGTCGGAATAGGGCTCGTCTCTGGGCTGGGTAACAAGAGCCACACACAACTGCAGCAGCCAGCAAGGTGCCTCCAAAACACCATCCACACCAGTCCCGCCAGGGGAGGGCAGATTAGGCTCTCTGTCCCTGCGGACAGGCTGCCTCCAGCTGAGACACTGCTCTTGTGGCGTAGCTCCTCCAGAAGTGCCCGGTCCCATGCTCTGGCTGGGCTGCTGCAGAAGGAGCTGCACCTCAGGCAGAGGAGCCTGAGCAGAGACTATCGCTCCGAATAAAGTGAGGCTGGACACACGGACATTCACATCTAAAAAAAAAAAAAAAAGAAAGAAAAAAGAGAAGCAAGTAGACAGAGAGATAAGTGATGCTACAGACAAGGGAAAATATAGGTGCATAGTAAATTGCATTATACATAATTTGTTTCCCTTCGTTCATATTCGAGTGAGTATATACAAATGTCCCGCATAAAGACATCCAAATTAATGTTATGTGAATGAACCACCTGCATGATGACCATTAAACTAAGTTCAAATATTAAATAGCTTCCAAATACTTGTTGTGAGTCATGCATAATATTCTACATTCAAAAGTGCACTCAAGTAGTCATCTGCCATCTGTCCAGTATGAACACGGACTAAATAACAAATGGTTTGCTGCCCTATTCAGACGTGATTACATTTATTACATTTGCACTATGGTAATTCTCTTTTTCACCTGGACACCTGTGTAATTTTTACTGTCTGTGTTATTCTCTCTCCAGCAGGACAATTTTTGAGTTACAAAAAACACAACAGAACTCAAGCAAACCTGCCAACCATGAAAGAATTTTGTGAGTATAAATCCCCCCACTTAATGCCAGCAACCACCACCAAACACCCCATTCATCTACCCCTGGTATTTTTTTTCTGTATTTTTGGGAGGGGACAGTAATAATAGTTTAGAATGGTTTAGGTCTGGCAGACTAGATACTATATATTTTTTTTTACTTTATTTTATCTCAAGGCAGTTTTGAAAGTTTTAAAATGATAATATTCTTATGTGCTGAGTTAATGAAATTAACAGAGAGCTTTAATTGGAGGAAATAAATCCTAGTGTAGCTGCATATTCCACGGTGCCATCGGCTATGTGTGTGCGTGCAAGAGCATCTGTGTGTGAGAGACAGAATCAGTGTGTGAGCAAGTACGAGAGAAGGAGAATGTCGAGACCCTTCAGCACAGCAATGGTGTATTGAAAATTTGGAGGAAAATGAAGTGTGGATGAAACACAAACACATTCACAACAGACAAAATTGGGACAAAATAGAGAATTGCAAGCTCAAACAATATGTATACTTTAGAGCATGGGAATATACAAGCATACTAGTAAGTCAAAATGCGTGCCTGTTACGCAAAATGCAAATATGTTGGCAAGTCTGGTGTATAGCTATATAAATACTGAAGTGTGATGCATGTGCAATGAAAAAACTAAATATCCTCTCTGGTTGTTCACATAATAGTTCCATGGGCAAGAACTGGACATGTATCTCAAGTGTATGCAAGTCTTTAAGATGAGCATCTAATGAATGAGTGAGGGTGGCCTACCTCTGTGCCGGACATATGGGCGGATCTGTTTCCACAGAGGGCTGAGCAAACCTGGTCTGAGACGGTTGTAAGGCACATTAGACACCAAGTGGGCAAGGCACTGAAACAGAGCACACATATCATCATTTGAAAATATTATTCATCAGGTTTTTAAAAGCTCATATCAAAGAAAAAAACAAAATTAATTTTTAATAAAATAAATGTCTGATGTGTAAATACTGTTACTGACTATTTCATGCAGTACATACATGGAAACACAGCCTGTTTTTAAATTCATCATAGTTGTGACATCATAACCATAAATACATTTACACACAGTGACAAACAGTTAATGCATAGACGGCGTTGTGTGTGTGCATGCATCATTACCTTTATGACCTGTATAAGGGTCTGGGAGGAGGACTCGGCCAGCAGTGCCAGCAGAAGGCAGCGGTGGAGCTCTCTCAGACTGGCTGCTAATGTAGCGGAAAATGGAGTGAAGGCTTGACGGGGGGTGCTGGTGTCCTCAGCCGCAGACAGGAACTGACGAGAACCTTCTAAAAGGGCGGAGAGCACCTGCAACGATGCTGCTCGCACCTAGGAAACATCCACAAAATCACATGGGTAGAAAATCAAAGAACATGAGTAAACTTTTTTTTTTCAATTAGTTGAAAAGTTGGCCAGTCTGGCAGTGGTACCTTAGGAGAAGGGTCTTTCAGAGCAATGGTGAGGAGGGTAAGTGAAGGAGGGCTTCCAGTTCCAGGAGCGTCAGGAATGAAAGACGACCAGTAGCCATGCAGGACCCTCTTCTCCACACTCTTTACAACTGCCAGGAAACACTGCAGAGCACTCTGGCGCACGCGAGCCTGGTAAAGCCTACAACAGGAGCGGCCAGCTAATTAAACCACAGTACACACAACTATTTTACTGTTTACACACTCATGAGCAATAGAAAAACGTGAAAAGATAGAAACCTAACCTCTCTGACTCCAAAATAACAATTCTGGTAATTCTGGCCTGATTTAATCCAAAATAGAAAAGTAGGGGTAACCCCATTGGAACTACTTAAACTTATTGAGTTTAACATCTATTTAAGTTCAAGTCATCCCAGAAAAACATCTTAGAGACCCCACATCTATTATAAATTAGACTGATCTTAAAATCACTGCTCTCTATTTGTGCTTTAATGACTTCATAAAGGCGTTCAGTGCTTGGACCCAATGATGCCAGTTGCAATGTAATTTCACTCTTAAAACAGTTATAATTGTAAAAATCAATATGTTCTACATCAATTTCAAATTAAATGTAAATAGAATGGCCTTGATTGCTTTTATGCCAAGCAACCTGTCTTTGCCCAATGAGATGTAAGAAAATACTGATGTATATATTGAGGCATTGCAATATTTCGTTTTGCAATACTGTTCTCAAAAACACAGGAATAAACGGTTTGATTACACACTTTGATCCATTTAGAAACAAATTTCCTAATTGATCTTTAAATCCCATTGTTCTGATTGGATAGACAGTTTTTCTTTTACTTTTATTTTTTGAATTGTGTGTTTTTTAAAACAGCAATACATCACAATATACTGAATCATAACCCCTGTATTGCATGTAGGGCTGCCACGATTAGTCGACTAGTCACGATTATGTCGACTATTAAAATAGTCGACGACTAATTTAATAGTCGATTAGTCGTTTTTTTTTTTTTTTCTTTGTTTTTCTCTCCAAACTGCTGCGACTGCCTTTCTGTCCTGGACGCACATGCGCAGTAGTGGAAACCGGGGTAGGTAGTGGACGACATCTCAGGACATTATACAGACAGGCTCTGGTTTCATGGCTACCCTGCTACAGAACTCAAAAGTGTGGGATCACCAAGAAAATAAAAGTGAAACGCGTGCAATGCAATATCTGCAATGAAGAACTTGCCTTCCTCGGCAGCACAACCGCGATGCACGAGCACCTGAAAAGGAGGCATGTTGTGGCTGATTAAATGACGAAGAAGCTAAATTGCTATTTAGCTGCTAAAATTAGCGTAAACAGAGCGTTAACTTAGTACTTAACTTACTCATCTTGATAGCTTTAAAACAGAGGTCACTAATAGGCGGACCGCGATCCGGATCCGGACCCAGACGTTGTCACAAATGCCGTCCCAAACCGATAAACTACAGAGAAGGATTTCATTCTGACAGTGGCTTCTGTTTTCAGTGCTTTTCGGTGCAGTAAACTCACAGATCAGTCATGTGTGGTGTAAAATCACCAAACGCTCTCCTCTGCCAATCAGATCTGTGCAGACCGCTGCCCTGTGTACGGTAATGTACACAATATCTGGACAGAGAGGCATTTTTTATTAATATACCTTTTTTTCATAATAGTTCAAACAACCTCACGGTTGAGATGTTTCATAAATGCCAGTGCCTTATCCTTATTTTACACAGTTGTTTACACTTTATGCTAAACAGTAAAATAATTGTCTGTTACAACAAGCTGCATATTTCATTAAAGGTTTAATGAACTATGATTTTAATTGTTTTTATTTTTAGTTAGCATATAGCTGAAATCTAATGTTGGTTGTATAATAGCAGCTGCATTCTATTGTGATAAACTGTGTTTTATATTCAATTAACGTATGATCCGATTAGTCGACTAGTCATAAAAAATATTCGGTGATTAGTCGACTATAAAAATAATCGTTTGTGGCAGCCCTAATTGCATGTATTGCATCGGCAAGTCCTTGCTGATATATAGCCCTATTGACCACCTAAAAAAACTATCCAAGTAAGAAAAACCGACCCATAATTCAAAATGTATGACTCATAGTTTCTACTTTAACTCCTGATACAGATAGATAGATAGAGCACACCATAGACACCATAGACCATAGGTTGGCAATAGGCAGCCCGCGGGCCAGATGCGGCCCGCAAGCAAGAAACATCTGGCCCGGGAGGTTGAACTATAATGAAAAAAAAAAATCGGACAGTCCGTCTCAAAAATGCTCTTTATTTAGAAACTTAATTTTCCAAAACAGAAAAATTTATTAAAGATTTTTTGACACGGGCTGTTAGATAACTGCTAGCTTCTTTATTCTGTTATTTTTTTTTTATTCGTTTTTTTTTTTTTATTTAACAAACAGGTATATCATTAATAGCGCCCCCAATGGTCAGTCCCCCCCCCCCCACCCCCCCCCCCCCCGCCAAGTGCTTGTGGCCCGCCATGTAATGGCTTGGAATAAATCTGGCCCGCGGCCACACTTAATTGCCGACCCCTGCCATAGACCATCCTGCTTAAACAAAAGTATGGAACTTCAGAACAGCGGTTCTTAATTCTAGTCCCAAAGCTCTGCAGACCAGCAGGTATCCTTTGACCCAATTTAGCAGCTAATTAACAAGCCCTTCCTGAACTGGATGCACAGTGTTTTGGGAAAGCCAAAACTGAGACTGAGCTCAGAATTGCTGTGAGGGAGTCCGTAAAAAACTCATGAATCAGTGCTAAAAAGTACTACTGTAGGAGTATAGAGATTAGATGGGTGTTATCAAACCTGAGTTTGGACTGCATTCCTCCTTCAGGGTCAGAGAACTCCGAGTCGGAGCTGTTTTTCTTCCAGTTGGGGTAAAACTGGGAGTGGGCTCCTGTCTGCAGAGGCAGAGTGAGGGGGTTGGAGGTTTTGGGCCACCCAATCCGTCCCTCTCCCCGTCCTGCTCCCCCACCTCCTCCAGTCCTGACGGGGACCGAGATTGGCTCCTCATCATCTCCTTCCTCTGGTCCACCATCTGTCTTCCCCTCTGCTTTGGCCTTCTTCCCTTTCCCCCGTGACTTTCGCTTCTTATTCTGTTGGGACTGGGGGTGCAAGGATGGAGTGATTAGTCCTATGAGTAATTGTTAGCATAATTTAGCATTCTCCAGTAATAAACCTCTGCTGGAAAACACTACTTTTTATTTAGTTACTAAATACTGAAGTCTTACTACAAATATTAGTATTTAGAAAGAAATTTAAAGAAATTTAAGTGGTTAATTTCAAATATTATTATTAGGTAACTATTAATTACATTTACATTTGTGTCATTTAAGGAGACGCCCTTATCCAGAGTGACTTACAACAGTGCTTTGTTGTTTACTTTAAAATATCCATAGCTAGTTTGTAGAGACTATGATAAAGAGATACACAAATCTGCCCTCTCACTTCTTAGAATAGTTTAAGAAATCTTTTAAAAGATGAGTCTTCAGTCAGCGTTTGAAGACAGCAAGTGACTCTGCTCTTATATATTTATAAGTAACTGCTACTAAAAATGAATACGTACAATTTTTCTGTATTTCTGTTATTTTCTATGCAGCATATTACAAATGAACACATCAAAACTATTGAGGAACATCTGGGATTACTTAGTAAATGAAAAAAAGTGTTTGGCTTCCACGATCACTGAACCTAAACCCAGCAAAGATGTGACCAAAAATAAAAGTAAGGCGCATTTAACACTTCGTGGCCTGTTTCACCACTACAAGCAGGCATTATTTTAATCAGCTTTGTATGCATTCCATATATAAAAATAGAACTGAGGAAAGGTTCCAAAAAATACATAAATATTTAGTTTGATTATCGTTTTACCTTCAGCACAAAACCAAAAAAGCCTAACTTTTGAACAGCAAGATTTGTAAAAAAAAAAAATTGGCAGTTTATTTTCATGTACTCATTTAAAACTGAGCAACAAAAAGCATCTCTTGCTTACCCCTGATGTTTTTCTCTGGGCTGGTACATCCTGTGCAGGTTCAGCTTTGGCTGCAGGAACTGCCTCATACTGGGGGAGAGGCGCTGGGTACAGAACCTGAGGCATCTCCACATTTATTCCAGGCAACCCATAGAACATATATTTCTACCATACAGAAAAAACAAAAACACAGTCCCATAAAACAATGTAGTTAAATAACTTAATTAAATACATTTAAAAAAATGCAACATTGGTAATGTAGCAACTGCTGAATGGTAATAACCTGAGAAAGAGAGACTGGGAGCGACTAGTGATGTTCAACTTTCACAAGCCAAACTTCTTCTGAGGTATAGCAAAGAGGACTTAACTACACCTTTACTCATTCAGCAACTGTGTAAACCATGCAGCTGATGATGTAATGGTTACCTTGAGTAGAGCCAATAGGGTGCCCAAGTCCTGATCAGGAGTAGACTTCCATTTTGCCCCATTCAGAAAATACTGAATGCCTTTTAGGGAACTCTGCAACAACTGGGAAAATGATACATAAGATTTAAAATCAGTAGAAAATAACAGTTTATAAAAAAACACAACAAAAAACAGAAACAGGTCATACTAAGGGTAAGAATATTATAGCACAATTTAAAGCACATTTTGTCTATTACAATAATACATTTTAGAACAGTACAAAGATATGGGCATTCTGCCAACCTTTAAGTTGAGCTCTTCCATAACCAAGCTGACTAATTAATATCTGTAAGACAGATACTGACCGTGCAAAAGACCACATCTTCAACATCAGACGGCTTCAGAGACTGAAGATTGTGCAAGAAGATTCTGTAACAAACTCCTTTGTAAGATTCCTCCAAATAAGGATGACCAGGAACACTAACACAAACACAGACACATTCAACACATGATTATACAGTATTAGGATTATAGGCAAACCATCACTCAAAAGACACTAAAGCAAATGCTTGGGCAAAAAAGCAGATAAACAGAAAGAATAGACATTTTAAAAGCCATGAAAAGTCTAGCCCTGGGGGGAAAAAAATAAATAAATACATGTTGGACTGTATTTTAGCAGTGTGAATGTTTCGCTTCGCTAAGAGTCATACCCAGTGTTATGCCTTTCAAAAACTCTTACTTGGTGTAAAAGGGCCTTTACCCCTAACAAACTGTTGTAATAATACAGTAGTCAATCTTTAAAAAGCATGGACAAAGTTTCATAAGCTTTCAAATGAAATTAATTATTTTACAAACCCAAGACAAAGGTTGGCCAGGCAGTGTACAGACGAGCGCCGCAGTTCTATGTCAGTCTGCTTGGGGTCACCATACTTTAGAAGAACACCATTTGGTCCAATGAGCTCTGGAAGGTGCTGGAGAAATACGAGAGTTTTAAGCAAAGCACTTACCACAAAACCAGACAGCAAACAGAGCAACAATCTGAGTAACTCTTACCTGCTGGCATCTCGGCCCATTGCCATACACCAGCGATGAGACAGCCAGCAATATCTCAGAGTGGGTCCATGAGCTGCATGTCCGCAGAGCACGTGTGCAGTATGATACCAGTGTGTAGAGTGTCTGCTCATCCACAATCACCTGCAATTTGCCAACAAGCAATATTTATTTGTATCAGTTATGCTGGCTTGAGAGCAATATGACTGCAGTCATTGTAATTAATAATCATTACAAACCTGTAGCTGGTTTAGCAGCTGGTGAATCAGCTGGCACAGTTTGATCACAAGGTGCTCTTGGCTGTGAGGAATCAGGCGACTGGCATGGACGATCACCACACACACGTCCTATAAGAGATGATAAATAGAGCAAATGCTTATCAAACTCAGAGTAACACTCATTTTTGTTGTATTTGGGCAAACTGTGCATTTATGGCAGTTGGTCGTGAGCGATTTAACTGTGCAGCTGGAGTGGGTGGGTGCTGTTATACGGTATTAGGTGTGTCACCTGTGCTGTTACACTGTATTGGGTAAGTTACCTGTGCTGTGCTGTACTCCACTGGGTGTGTAACCTGTGCTGTACTGGGAGCGTTACCTGTTATGCTGTACTAGGTGTGTTACCTGTGCTGTTATGCAGTGCTGCTGGACTGGGTGTGTTACCTGTGCTGTTATGTTGTATTGGGTGTGGTATCTGTGCTATTACATTGTATTTGGTGTGTTACCTAGGATGTGCTGCGTGTGTTACCTGTGCTGTTATGTAGTGAATGCTGTGCTGTGCTGGGTATGTTACCTGTGCTGTTATGTTGTGGCCACTGTTCTGAAGGCTGTAGTTGTGGGAGAGCAGCTCGTCCAGCAGCAGGTTCAGCTCGGTCTTCACTGTCGCTCCTCCAGAGGCGCTCAGAGCTCTCAGCTTGGCGCTGCAGCGGCGGAACGGCTCTCCTCCAGCCTGCAGAGAGTCGAGCTCAGCCCCCGCGCTGAACAGAAGACCCTCAGACTGAAACGGAGCCAAACCTCCATCAGAAACCACGACCGAGCTCGAGTCAACGCGGCTCACTCGAGCGGCCATCTTAACGGAGGCCAAAACTGCGGCTTTGCTAAGCAACCACCATCCACATCCGATGGCAAGCGGGAGAGTGTCATGTCAAATTAAAAGTCCCAATTAACTTACTCTCTTTAAAATATCAAATACATTTTACAACATGTATATTCTATCTTGTGTAGCTACAGTCGCAGACAATGATTTAGGTTCCTGGCCAAATTACATTTGTTTACTAATTTTCCATGTATATAATTTTACATCCTTTACACAGATTTGATTTCTACAATAAATAACTACACAAATAACTGTGCATTTTTTCCTTTTAACATTTAGCTAGATAAAAAAAAACAATATTTCATATTAATATGAATAGGTTTGTTTTCTGTAAAATCTTTTTTATTCTAATTTTACAAAAAACTGACAGGTTCTATCATTTCATACTGACATCATGTAGATAATTAATGTACCAAAAATATTATGTAACCATTTTTTACCTTTTTTTGCTGAGACTTACCATGTTTTTAATTAGTCTTTTGCTGACTCCACCCTCAGCTCAAATAAAAAAAATGGTAAAAAAAAAATGGGAGTAGTAGTTTGGAAGGGGCACTGGGTGATGTATGGGTTTAGAGGTGGGGCAGAAGGGAGAGCTGATTAGGCTGAGCTGCAGCAGCAGTGTGCCTTTGCTAGCGGTGGACATTACCAGGGGTGCAGTATTATTGATTAATTGAGTTGCATATTGTGAATGTCTGGGTACCATAGTAAACAGAAACATCATCCTCGACTACAGCTCAGTTGAACCTGCGAGGGTATGACAGCGGCAGACATTTTTTATGGGTTTAGAAAAGGATTCTAAAAATTTTGAGCAGTATTGGTATGTTTCTTTAATTCAGAGGAACACATTTCAGCTATTAATGAAAAATATGGTTTAGGGTTTAGTGTCTCTTTAAGAATCATATATAGTACCAGTCAAATATTTGGACACACCTACTGATTTAATGTTTTCATGAATGAATACTTAGATCATAGAGGTTATGAAGGAGCACATCAAGAATTATGTAGTAACTTAAAAATGTTAAACAAACCAAAATACAAGTTACTGCTGGTTCATCAGGGGTGATGAACTTTTAAGAGTTATAACCGAGGTAACTTCTGGTCGTTATTTTCTGGGGCAGACCTGATGAGAGCCAGCTTCATCATAATGTTTATTGAATGTCTTTGCGACTGCATTTGAGGATACTTTCAAAGCTCTTGGGCAAGAAGGCAAGAAAATAAATTAATTACTCTTGACCAGCTGTTAACTGAAAAGCCATTCCAGGTGACTACATCATAATGCTGACTGAGAAAATTCAGCCAAGGTGTGCAAAGTTGTCATCCAAGCAAGAGGTGCAACTTTGAAGAATCTAAAATATAAAACATTCCTGATTGAACACTTTTTAGTTCACTAAATAATTCCATATGTTTTCTTCATGGTTTAGATGACTTTAGTATTCATCTACAATGCATAAAAAACCCACTTAATTTAAGGTGTGTCCCAGCTATTGATTGGTACTGCATCTATTATTATTTGTCTGCATTGCTTCTGGCTTAAGTCTTTTTGATTCTATTTCTACAGTGAACGATACCCACATGTTTAAGAAGGCATATCTGACGTGCAGTCTGGAGCACCAAAAACAAGACAAACTGCCATATTGGCTGCTCCATATAGTTAACAATAAACGAAAACAATGGGATGCCTGCTTGGATGTTATTTCTTTCAATACATTGATGTATAAAATTATATAGTGCTTTAAACAATTTCCCTACATGTAAGAAAACATGATGAAGTGCCCAAATAGGTGCTCCTCTTAATGAGAAGAGCCATAGCAGTGGATTAAATTTAATGCAATGCTGTAAAGGGTGTCCGTATATCTGTGAGACTGTGTATGCCAATGAATGATCCTCTAATGGAGAGCATGGCTCTCCAGTGGCTTCCCATGGGTATCCTCACAATGGAATTAAATTGACCTACAGGTGTTTTTTCTGATGGAACAAAAACACATTTAAGTAAAGAGAGAAGAAACTTGTCTATGATAAACTTGAAAAAATGTTAATAGTCTGAAATATAACCATGACACACCGTCATTCATCACTGATGGCATCATAGTCTTTTGCCCACTGGTAAGGCTCCATGTTGTGTTTAATTTTTCCCCTGGCCTGTAAACAGCACAAGTATTCCACTGAGCACATTTCCTTTAGATAGGAACATGTCCATTCAAAATGCTGTGCACTCCCCTACAAGATCAATAAATAAGGCTGTCAACAAGCTTGTGAGTGAGTTTGAACACCGGCCAGTGTGCTCATAGGAAGGTGATTATTGGATTATTGGAGCATTGTCCGCTAGTGGGTGCAGCTATGTGGGACATTCCATTTCTGAAGTTGTGTGGGCATTTAACATTTCTTGATCCACAGTGTCGCACGTGTACCAGAAATATGTCCAACAGTGAAGGGGGTAATAATTGTGACAGGCAGTGTCAGGCTAGAATTGCCCATGTGAACAGAAAGGCAACAACAGCATGAATCACATCCATATTCAACACAGGAGGCTCACCATTATCCAGAGTTCTTTAACTTCCATGGGAAATCATACTAGTTTATGTCCTATGACATGCAGCATGTCAGCTGCATATTAATTTACATTTTTCTGACTGGACAACCGATTCATATTTATAAGATGTCAAAATAAACCCCAGCTTTCATCTATAATATGTGGCATATGACATTTGGAGATTTTAACTCAGGGATACAATTTAGTATAAAGAGCATGCAGACACCTGAATGTTTGCCACCCTCCAAGACAAAACCAGACACAAACTGTATGACATTATTCTTTAATATTACTTAAAGGCAGCAGTCGAAGCATTTTGTACATCTTCAGAGCAAAAAAAATAATTCTGACTTTGAAAAAATACTTAGCAAAAGAAAAAGGAAAAAGAAAGTTGCTTTAACACATGTGCAACTACCAAAGAGCAAACGTCATATTGCAACATATACAAATTAAATATTGTACACGGTCCATGCACTTATGCACAGCCTCTATAGCCATTTTATTATGATGAGTAAGTGTGTGCGCGTCTGTATGCATGTGTGTGTGTGTGTGGGTGTGTGTATGTATTTATCAGTGTATGTGGCTTCAGTCATCAGTGCATCACAGTCCAGGTTTGGAGCCTAAGCTCAGAATTTGTTGGATGAAAAGAAGAGGCTGGCCCTCAGCCTGACTTGAAGAGCAGAATGGCCACCTGACCAAGGTAGAAGTAGATGAAATGCTTAGTTTCATGCGTCACGTAGCTGCCGAAGTTCCGCCCCACGATGCAATGCCACGTGGGGTTGTACTTCTTGTCAAACTCCTGTTGATGAAAACGCTCATTAGGAAGACTGCATCAGCCAAACAACACTGTCAACCACAATCTCAATAAATACACAGCAGCACCATAACTGTTTACCATTTATATAAAACTAAATAAATAACCAACACAACAAAAACAATTATACTCCCTTTAAATCGAATAATGAATCAGTCCATCACAAAGATTGTACCAATCACTTACAACACATGCATCCTTCACACTGACATGGATGTTAAGCATTACATTCACTAGAAGACTTCTCAGTTTCCTCAATATCTATATGTCTGTATTTGTATTGAACATGCATAAATGTGCCATAAGACAGATATATAAGCCTTTTCTAATGCATTATAAAACAGCAGAATATATAAAAGAAGTTTTATGCTGCATTACTGGATTAGTGTTACACTAGGATGCATTTAGATGTAAAAAATCTAAACATTTATATGCAAGTAGCAAGACAATACTCTTGTGCTGTGAAAGAACATCACATAAAAGTACATCCACTGAGAAACTTTAAATGCTAGCATGTAAGAACACCAGGTACTGAAATGAAAAAGCTTTCTAGTTCTTTGGGTTTTCTTTGCAAAGGTTTCCAGTGTTGAGTTTAATGAACAGTTGTTTGCTCAAATCCAGCAAAGTTGTATTTTGAAACTTTATCAATCTTATTACAGGGGATTTAGAGGTATTCTGTGAAATATTAAATAAATAAATAAATATCACAAGTAGAGCTAGGCAATGACAATATTTTAACATACTGCAGATATGGATGATGTGGATGTGTATAATATAAAAAACGGCTGTTTTATCAGCACAGTTTCAACAAATGGATTGAAGTGACCAATAATCAAATATCCAAGTTACCTTTTTGATGTATGCAGCAATGTCTTTCTCAATGTTGTACTTCTCCATGGCCTGTGTAGCACAATCCACAGCATCTTGCTGCATGTCCTCAGACATGTCAGCATTCTTTATCACTGCCTTCCTGTCAGTCATGATGTCTAAAGCAAACACAGAAAGGTACAACGTTAAGATTGCAAAAGAAGTGTCCACAGAGTCGATCAAATAATAAAATGGAGGTCAGACTCATTTACATTTACATCATACTTGCAATTTGATGTACATTAAATGTTACACCAACCTCCATGTTTATGTCTTATTAGTAGATTATACAACAACTAGTCATTAATTTTTATTGTATACATATAATATTAACATCAGGCATCACAATAATTGAATGTTGCCTCAACTGTATTGTAATACATTTAATAAACCAGTTGAAAGCTTTTCTTTTGAATTAATTTTCTTCACATTAGTCCATAGCAAGTAATATATTCCTTTCCATATTTTTTTTTTGTGATCAACTTTTTATTCGTTTTACAAATGTTTAACAACATGGAAGGGGTAGGGAAAAGGGAGCAGACAACAGCATAATATAAATTTAACACAGACATTGTACAATTCCAGGATACAAATATTACTAAAGAACTATCATATAAGAGCGTATAATCAGATAACTCATAAAGAAGCTATAAAATCCTGAATAGACTCAATTTCTCCCAGTAACTGATTGTTGAAAATTTAGCTTTGTTAATTTTAGCTGTACGATATTCTATTCGGACTATATTTTGAAGACTAGAGATCCAGAAATTCATAACTGAAAGCTGATGAGAAATCCAAATCCAAATAACATTTTTCTTTTTATTAGAAGGTAACTGAAGGTCTGAATCATCATCTAGAAGAAATGTGGCACCCTGTGGTAACCATATGGATTCCGATTCATCCATAACTCATTCCCAAGCTATTAGCTTTGTTTCTCCATCAGTCTCTAAATGTTGTAGCTCTGCTGCATTTACAGTCACTGCATCCTTTCCCTTGGCTGGTGTATCGCTTAGTGACAGGGTAAAGCGGGACCCCACTGTCTTTTCCTCCAAATGAAAACCACTGCACTCTCATGGGTCCCTACTGACAGGCCTTGCATGACACGCCTCTGACTCAAACACTAATCCCAGCACGATGTCTGACCTCTGCCGTGCCCTGCAGCGGCAAACAAAAGACAATTTCATAAAAACATCATGCACAGCACAACACAAGCCGTCAAGAACACACTACACCTACTATTGGAGAATTAACTATATGAACAAAATCTTTTTTCACAGAACATTAATGAGAGAATGGTTCTTATCTGCAAGAAAGCCTGGACTGAATACATAAAACATAACTGAAGCTCTGTGATCACAAGGAAATAAAAAGGAGCATAACCATCACACCAGCATTTACCCAAACATTACAATACTGGAGATTAGATACAAAGAGTTAAAGCCATTTTCAGACAACACAGACATAATCAGCAGCATATTGATTGCAAAGTGCCTGCCATGAAGCTTCAGACAGCAAATTCTGACATTTCACACCATTAATCAACAACCTAGCTAATTATCACACCAACACATTTGACAACATTCCAGATCTCCTTAAGCAAAACACAGCAATAATTTAAGACCTTTAGTAGGTATTCCTAAATGTAAAACACATAAGCAGTGCAAGTAACATGCTCTTGTTGTTTAGAGTGATTGGGTTGAATTAAAATGAAGTAAGTATGCCTGAAAAAGACCAAGGGACACTGGCTTCACTAATACAACTGGCTGGGCTATCCTAAAACTTGTATTTATTTATTTTATTTTATTAGTTAGTCAATGAAATTCCCAACATCGGTACAACCCTAATCACAAGCAATACAAGGTCCTGTTTCCCCCACAATAAGGCTAATCCTGAACTGAAAATTTCTAAATTCAATCCCCGTCAATACTCCAGCTTAGTCTTTCAGAATTATTATTTTTTTTTTTATTATTATTTTAGATTTTTTTTAAAAGGCCTCCCCCAAAAACATTAAAAATGATCTATCTAGACCTACACCTTGTGGCATTTTTTTGTTCTGTAATCAATATATTGCAATATGTTAAATAAAAAATAAAAAAACAAAAACAGGATTTTTACCCAGATCCTCAAGCAGTCAATCCACTATGTAACCCACCATGTCTCATGATATAAATAATCTGTATAACAGATTATATTAAAATAAGTGGTAATGGGAATATATCTGCTACTGGTCATGGAAAACTAGAAGCATAAAAGCTGTAGAATGACACGTATGAATTAATTTGCTATGAGAAGTGCACGTCCTGCAATGTGACTATACTGCACATGCGCACATTGTGAGACTAATGCTGAAATGATATATTGTGCAGCCCTAATCTTAGCTCAATTTAATCTCAATTCCAGCTATAAATGTGTTCATACCAAAGCAAATGTTTTCATTTGAGCAATAAATAAAACAGAAAGCCTAGAACCTGTCTGCCTGAGATCTACCTTCCCACTCATCCATTTAAGGAACTAGTGCAGCTACCAAAAAAGAAAGGAACAGTTATGATTTGACGGAAAGGAGGCCACCTCAATCAGCTCCCTCTTCTAACACACTCTAAGGCTCTCCTGTGTTCGGCCTGGGACAGGGAAAAGATCAAACCTGGTGTGTGAAAATAGAAATGGACTGTCTGAGACGGGAAATCCAATATTAAATGGTGGATAAAGATGCAGATTCACACGCACACACTGACCAGCTTTCAGCTTTTAAATCATTTGAGTGGGCAGTTCTGAGCTTCTCTGTGCAGCACAAGGCCTTTCTGAGCTTTGCACCATTTACACGGTTACTTACCACGGCTGTGTTCTCAAGACTGACCATGCACAACCTTTAGATATAGGATCTGTTTAAATGGATCGCTGAAAATTTAGAAACGTGAAGATTTAGGCAGTTTTTTTCACTGAAGTTGCAAGCTTGCTGTCTAGGATAGCAGAGGCAGGATCAGGAGTGTGGCCTGAGGTGACCGAGGTGACAGGCTCATATGGCAAGCCGCTTTAGCCTAAACTGACACCAACATGTCACCACCTGGCTCAGTTTTAAAAAAATTAAAAACTCAAAATGTAACATTTTTACAGCATAGTCTTTACTAGTAAAAACTTTCAAATAATGAGCTATATTTACTATTTATACTAAATCTGAAGATTAAGAAAAAACATTCTGACTAGACATATTACTAGAAAGACCTTAAGGCATCCCAAATATATCAATATTCATTTACAGAGCACCATGCTGTCGTATCTATAATTACAATTACAATACTTCATTTCTTACTAGTAAAAGGTCCAGGACCACCATCTGAAAGAGATTCCATGTAAACCAAACACATGACTAGTTCAAATTACATCAAGGTTATGATATCCTGGTACTATCCCAGCTAGAATGATTTTATAGATCTATAGAACTGAAATTATAACTAGTACTAATTAAACCTAGGGCTGGGAGGTTAACTGAATTAGACTGATTAATAAAACTACTGTTTTAATGTTTTTTAAAACTGTATACTCGTTCATGTTGAAACTGCAAGAGGAAATCTCAGTATATAAATCATTTCCTTCTGATAGACACCTGTAAAGAACTGAATACAAGGAGGTTATTATATATATATATATATATATATATATATATATATATATATATATATATATATATATATATATATATATATATATATATATATATATATAAAAAAACTCTGAGAAACTCTTTTGTGGAAGTTACTTTCGTATTTTTACACATTTTCTTAATTGAAATACAAGGAGGTAAAGTTTGCACAGAGTTTAATACAGAAGTTGCATATAAGTTTGAAGGGGGTGGCTTATTATTTGCATAATAACTAATATGTAAAAAATAAAACATGTAAAGGAAACAATAGCTTGCCCATCGATTTAAATGGTGTTGTTTTACAAAAAAAAGTAAAAACGAAAAAAACTGAAAAGCTTAACTGTTTAATTTTTGCACAAGGAGTGGCATAAAGTTATCCAAAAGCAGTGTGCAAGACTGGTGGAGGAGAACATGCCAAGATGCATGAAAACTGATTAAAAACAAGGGTTATTCCACCAAATATTGATTTCTGAACTCTGAAAAACTTTATGAATATAAAATTGCACCTTTTTTGTTATTTCAGACATTTCTCATTTTTTGCAAATAAATGCTCTAAATGACAATATTTTTAGTTGGAATTTGGGAGAAACGTCTGTAGTTTATAGGATAAAACAACAATGTTCATTTTACTTAAATATATATACCTAGAAATAGTAAAATCAGATAAACTGATTTAGAAACTGAAGCGGTCTCTTATTTTTTTTCCAGAGCTGTATATAAAGAATAACGAGTTTTTTTTAACAATATCAATAAACTGGGTAAGGACTTTGTTAGGTTTCCTACAGACTCGAGGAAGGGTTTTAGTTCAGGGCCACAGGACTAACTTAGCGACTTTACAGTGGAATTAACCGAACAGAGCATTTCACAGCAGATTTGGACAGCAGTAAAAAAAAAAAAAAAGCCTTAGCCAAGTAGTTATTGTTCTCAGAAAAGGTGACATAAACCTCAAGCCGCGCTGCGCTCGCTGTGTAGTTATCTGCTAACAAACGGTTTGACACCAACACAATTATATAAGAGCATTACCGCTAACAGCTACTTCAGCCAGCAGCGCTCTGACTCCCAACTTTCAGCAGATAGCTCCAAGGCGCTGCGCTGATCCCCAAACTAACAAAGTAAAGCAATATTCTGACAAAACACGTGTTATAATCAAACCTGAGAACACTTCCAGTTCTCACTAACTGTCCCCCACACACTGAACCCCCGGCGGTGACAGCTAACTAACAGCGCTGGCTGCCATGTCGTGGCGTATCTGCATGTCATGCTTTCTCTCCTGTAATAAATAAACTTATCAGCAGTAAAATAACGTTAAAGCTCCTCAAGCCCAGCACAGCCGCTCCGCACGCGCGCAGGGAACTAAACACACAACCTACCGTTTACTGTCCTCCTGCGGGGGTTCTACACCAGGGCACCGGGCAATTCTGGCTCTCTTGTCTCTCAGCGCCGAGATCCACGTTTGACCTGCAGACGACCGTTCAACTCTCCACAGCGTCCATGCGGTGTCTGCGCCTCCAACTCATACTCACCCCGCGAGCCAGCACCGCACCGCGGCCCCGCCCACCATACTGCACCCGCCCCCTGATTGGACGAGGCGGCGCCTCTCCCAGCGTGTTACGAGCGTTTTTCTCTAGCCTCCCACTGCCCGCGTTTTATTTCATCCCACAATGCAATCGGGGGCGAGATGAAGAGCTGAGGAGGATCTTCTTCATTCATTCATTCATTAATGGCTCTTACCTCTCAGCCTTGGTGGGAGTGAGGAGGTGTCTGACTTAGGCCTCCCCCAGCCTCTTCTTACACATACCAGCATCTAATCATACAGTGTTGGTCAAAAACCTTATATCTCCATCTCCATTTCGGCAATATTCACTTTTTACCCTAGATTTATGATACATGTATTAATACATTCAATAGAAATGCTCCAGAATTACTTGGATCAAAATCTTTCTACATTGACATAAACTGAAAGTTTTTTTTGGGAAGTCCAGGACCAGGTTTGGCTAATAGCGGTTTCAGATTGTCTAAGCTGGCCTTTGATGCATACCTGTCAAGTTTTGGATTTAAAAATAAGGGACATTTTCTGAGGTTCAGTATCCCCTACATTTTAAGACTTTTTTAAGACATTTTAAGGTTTACAGTAAATCTAAAATAACCACCTGTGAACCACTTACAAACTACAATTAGATTATCAGAATAACCAGTCGCTGTCTGGGGGCCCCAGGCAATGGCTTGGTTTGCTTGTCCTGTTGCCACAGGTCTGTGACTAGTCAGAATGAATTTATAGAGATCTGCATTAAAACTGAGTTAACCGCCAGCAGTACCACAGAGTCCAGACCTGAACCCCACTGATAGCTGTCCACTGCACTGGCAATTGTGTGCTCACTGTATGTCACTGTGTTCACTGAATGGATGAGCTAAAGGCGGAGGCCACATTCCATTGCAGTATGGTCAATAGGGTTGTCTTGTTTTAGATACAAAGATTTTGTACACATGAAAGTGATCTTGGAGAAAAATATTTTCAGTTTTTATGCACGTGTGTCTTTTTTTAACCTTTATACACCACCATACACAAAGCAAATAAAAGATAATTACTCCCATTGGGTAATTACTGCATGGTTGATTATGTTTCAGCTGGCAAAAAGTTATTTAACCCTAACTGTTGCAGTGAGTAGCTTCTTATTTGTTAAACACCCATGTGGAAAGACACATGCTGTGGTTGTGGAAAAGATATTCATGTGTCCAACACATTACTATAAAAGTGGAATCAAAACAACACTAGATCTCACGGACATGTTTAATAGTGAAGGTAAGAGCATTTCCGCAAGCACAATGTGAAGGAAAATCAAAGGATTAAAACTAAACAATGGTGTCGACTTAATAAAAAACACTTATTATTGAGGTTAACCAGCTAAAAACAACTTTGCTGGAGCAATGGAAGAAAGTCATGTGGGCTGATAAGTCCAGATTTACTTCAGAGTTAAAGGTGCATCGGGGTAAGAAGAGAGGTGGCTGAAGTGATGCACCCATCATGCCTAGTGCCTACCGTACAAGTGTGTTGGGGCGATGCTATGATCTGGGGATCAGCAACGTTTTATGTGCCCAAATAATAACAAGCAGGTTACTCTATCATTGATTTTTTTCTTCTCTGATGAAACGGGCATATTCCAAGATGACAATGCCAGGATTCATGGGGATTTTCACACATGGGTGATTCCAGACCTTAACCCCATTGAGAATCTTGGGTTGTGCTGGAGAAGACTTTGTGGACTGTCAAATTCTCCCCACTGCACAACAAATTTTTTAGTCTTGCTTCCTGAAAAGTTTTAGTTGATTGTAACAGGTACCTATAGGGTATGCACAAATATATTTTTTGTTTCACGTAGGAACTCTAAGAAATAGACATTCATATGTTTACCTATTTAATCATGTTTATGTTCAGCATGAGCCATTAAGTTCAACAGAATTAAAAATGTTTTGCTCCTGATTTTCTTTTGTATTCAACTTCTGGTGCATCACGTTGCAGTGTCCAACAGTAGTCAGCAAGCATTGATGGATTCCAGTTGCCCTGGTATCATTTCTCCATTGTAGCAATGTCCTGCTGAAACCGCTCACCGTGTTCGTCACTGGCAGCACCGAGACTCACGGGGGAAGAAGTCCAAGTGTGAGTGAAGGAAATGAATCTTGAGTGACATGTTGCACTTCATTTTCTGGTATGCACTGATAAGTTTGTCTACAACTTCAACGTAGTTTGGCGCTCTGTAATTGCCCATAAAATGGTCAACAACGTCTTTGAAGGCTTTCTAGGCAATTTTTTCCTAGCCAACTAACAGCTCTTCAAACCGCTTGTCACTCATAACATGTCTGATCTGGGGACCAACAAAAATGCCTTCTTTGATCTTCGCGTCACTTATTCTTGGAAACATCTGTCTTAAATAGCGAAAACCTTCACTTTCCTTGTTCAGTGCTTTCACAAAATTCTTCATGAGTCCAAGTTTTATGTGCAGAGGAGGCAAAAATATCTTTGCCGGCTCAACAAGCGGTTCGTGTGCAACATTTGGTGTGTCCTGGAACTAACTTTTTGCGGAGTGGCCAGCTCTTTCAACAATAAATTTAAGCAAAAATTATGATAAAACTGAAGATTTCTCTTAAACGGTACGTGATACGTAAATTTTGGTGTGATATTCGTGATCAGCACCCAAAAATATATAAGAATCACCTAACAGTGTTCAAGAAGCCAAAAATTTGTTGTGCGGTGAATACAAGATCTTGGGGAAACATTTATGCAACTCTAAACAGAAATAAATGTTGTGATACTGCAAAAGCTTGAAAAGACAAATATGAATGTGTCTATATTGCTATGTCTATTGAAAGACAAATGCTGTCAATGGACACCCTGTTTTCAGAAACATAATAAGCTGCTTCCAAGGTGGTGGCCATGTTGTGGACATAGCCATAAAGAGAGCCCCCCTCACCTATTACAGTCTGCAACATATATAGTATGCAAAATCGAATTTTAATTAAACTTTTTGTTGACGGCCTTAGATTTTTTGACAATAGCCATGAAGTTTTAGTGCAACTCTAATACAGTAAATTTCATACATAAAATATGTGATGGACACCTAAACACATACTGGTTGGTTAAGAATTCTCTTCTGAGTCATATTAATCACGGAGTACAAAACTTGTCTGCTTAACATACTGTATATTTAGTGGAATACTCTTACAAATGAGTTGCAAAAGAAAGATCTACAGTGATTCATTGATGGGATTTTATTATGACTGTGAGAGAACTGCTTTAATTTGTAGAACTGGTATGCTGGACCACTTTCACTCAAACATCTCTCAGATGTTTTGCTAAGTACCTACTAAGTATCCTGCTGTGATAGTAAGCCAACTTCACAGCACCCTTTTCTATTGTATTCATCTATCATTCATGAGAAATGGGATCATTTTACATGCAGTTCTGCAACAAAATTTGATACCTTTATCCCATGTTTGCCAGACAAGTCCATGCCGAATATGCACATTTGCTCTCAGTAAATATCCTCAGCATGAAAATAAACATTATCTACTCTAACCAGGGCTCAGTAATTAATACACAATGAATAAAAACTGATATTCAGAAACTATAATTGATATAATCCTGCCATTGACAAAAAAATCTCTCTCTCTCTCTCTCTCTCTCTCTCTCTCTCTCTCTCTCTATATATATATATATATATATATATAATACAGTTTCAACCTTCCTAAAATTATCACTGAACTAATTTCTTTTATTTTTTTCAGGAAACAAAAAAAAAACAAAAACATATTGCCATTTTCAAGGTTATTTAAAACTTAGCATCGGTTTTAGAGAATGGTTTATCATACAGTAGAAGACATTTGTTTAAAAATAAAGGTTTTAACAGCCACACATTGTAGAGCATGTCTAGCTAGCTTTATTAAAAACTTAATAACTATGTAATATTTATAGCCTTTAATAATAAAAAGTCAACTTTATATTATATAAATTGTGGAAATTAGTTTAGTGAAGGTGGCCGCTTTCTTGGAAAAGTAATAAAATTGTCTGATCACATTTTTAATTTTGTGTATTACACATGTTTGCAACTATCAAGTGTATTACAGATGAATGATGTTTTTTTCGGGTACTTTAAATTTTAAACAAACTGCTCCCTGTAATTTTGCGTGTTGTTCTTTTATGTTTTGTATTCCCAGAGAACAGTGATTACTGAAAGCCTGGAAAATTCTTAAGTTTTGTGTACGAAGTTGATCTGAGCTGCAGAAATGGTAGACTGTATATGAAGAAGGGTCCTCTATGAGCCATTTATGAGATATTGCTCAAGAAAAGCTTCTTAAGTACTGGAATGCAGCTTGTGATTTGGAAGCAACATGTATATGTTTTATTCAACATGTATATTAAAGTTTGCTTTATTTTAGCATTAATTTCTTACATTTTCCCAACAATTCATTAAGTTTCTTAAAGTTGGAGCGAGGCCTGATAGTGGGTGCTAGAGGTGTGTTGTGTTTGGGATACATCATAGTAGGCTTTACAACCCACCATGGACAGCACAGTGGACGGTAGCAATAGTGACCAGTCATAACTGGTGAGAATTATCCGTGCAAATAGTCAAGCAACTGTCAGAAATCGCACGCGCACACACAATACTTCTTGTCTCAAGACGTGCATGTCAGTTTCTCAATAAAAAAAGCAAAAAAGAGAAACCCACTCATTTGCAGGACTTCCAAACTTTATTTAAAGGCAGAGGGAAAAAAACACTACAAACTAGAACTCAGAAATAGCCAATTCAGAATATAACCCACCAAATTCAACACAGCAAAATGCCTAAAAATGCAGAAGCTCATTGTATAGTTGAATCCCTAAATTAACTACAAAATATCCCTCAAAATTAGTCTCCCAGCCCACCCTCAAAAACCCTAAAACACCCTATTTACCAAGATCCTCATGTGGATTCCATCCAAAGCAACTGATCCGGCCTCCTGGTTCCTGGCTTTGCTCCATCTTACCAAAAACTCATCTCATAAAACAAAAAAATGCAGGATCCCTTCAGTGTGCATCTTTGGTTTGGCTCCACAAAAAAAAAAAAAAAAGAAAGAAAAATTTGTTCTACAAAAGCCAATTGAAAAGCCAAGTTTTCCGCTTTTTGTTAACTCCGTTAAATGCGGTTTGGCGAGGGAGTGTGGGGCTGGGTTTGGGATCCTCTCCTACGGTTCCCGCTCCCGGTAAATTGATCCCGCTCCATGTATGTATCCATCCTTATCCTAATCCTAATCCTGCTCCTGATCCTGAACTGATCCAATGATCCGGCTCCAAGGATCGGGAAACAGTGAGCCCCTTCTCCAATCCAAACCTTTGAATACCAGCAAAATCAAAAAGAGGGAGGCAACAAGTTAGAATCATAGCTAAATCAAAACACTTCTGTGTGCAGCTATTAATGCTTCTAAGAAATAATCATAGGAGCGGTATTGTTTGTTTCTTACTCAAAGCATAAACAATATAAAAAGGTATCAAAGTATGATATGCTCCAACACAAATCTTTAAGCACCACACTAACAATATTATATTGGTATAATCTCGCTGACAAAAAAAGAAAACATGTCCTTACTGTATTAGTAATATACATGGGTACAAACACATGAGGCAAACCTTCTTTCAGTATCTATTGAATGTGTCTGTTTGGTTACATTACAGTGGCACAGTCCCAGTCCAGTTCAGATGACGAGCAAAAAGCCTTGTATTTTGAATAAGCAAAAATCACAGTAACTTTAATAATAATAAAAAAAAAATGCTGTCCTGATGAATGCACGAGCATGACAACATTCAGACAAAGAACACATGCATGCTTGGCAGCAACAACCATGAGAAAAGGTAAAAAGAAAAAGGGAAGGGGAATTGTAAAGGGTGTGTAAATGGTAAAGCAAAAATATAAGTGTTACTTTACTAAAGAAAGTTATAACACTTAAAAAAAAAAAGTCTAAGGGGGGGAAAAGAAAAACAAATCCTGTCATTTTTAAAGTGACTTAAGCCGCTTGTTTTCATACCATTGCCAAAATTGAAATGCCTGCTCCTCCTCCTCCAAAAACGCTTTATCCTAATATGAATGAACTGTGCTTGACAATCCTGTATTCCAAAGCTTTCTTTAATCCTGCTCCTCTGTTGTCTATAGAAAGACACACGAAAAGGTAAAAATAGAACAGTTTTGCAACAAAAAATCCTAGCCAACAAAATAAAACCCCAACTTTCCCCAACCCCAAAAAGCCCATTTTTAACAAGCATACAGTGACAAATTCCTCAAACATGACATTTTATGCATTTTAACATCTACCAAATGAACCAATGACGGGTATGAAAATCCAGTTAAAATGTGGATGCAGAACAGAAGACACAAAAGGGAAAAGATAGGATGGGAGAATAGACAGGATAGAACACTAGGAGGGGGAATTAAGAAAAAAAGGAAGGGGGGGACATCCACTTTGCTGCTGTTAGCTAAATGATTAAAAATAAGGAGAGAGAAAAAAAACAAACAACAAAAAAAGAAGTATTTTTAGGAAAACTCTGCTGCAAACCAAACTGGGCCATGGGGAGACAAAACAAGTCAAGAGGGCGATGAAGTACAACAGTGGGTCCAGCAGAGGGCGACACAGGATGTATGGTTGTGGCTGTAATGTGGGTGCTTAGGTGCGGGATCGAGAACGGCTGTGACGTGGTGAATAACGTGGAGATCCTCTGCTGCGACGTGGAGAGTAGCTGCGGCTGCGACTGTTGCTCCGGCTCCGACTTCTGCTGCGGCTGCGAGAACGTGAGCGCCCGTAACTTGGGCTGCGAGGACCATCCACCTTTACACGGATGTAAGCTGTCTCACCCTGGGAAACACATAACAGACCACTTTCTAACAAGGTACAAGAAAAAGTAATTCAGGAGACCACTTGAAGACTTACCATTTGTAGACCTAAAACAGAACTTTTTTTATTTTTTTGTGCAATTTCCCCCCCAACAAAAGCTAAGCAAATTCAACATTAAGCAAGAAAACTCCACAAATGTTAACTACTGTTTTGGGATAACACCACAGGAGTGGCAGACCAATATCTGTTACAGTTTTTGTGTGGCAAATGCATGGGCCAATGGCAAAATCACTTACATTGAAGTGAGCATCCTAAGCCATTCCTTGGATCCTCCTAGTCCATGTGGGTCCACCATGGGATCCTGACATCAATCTTACCTTGATATATATTCCAATCCTTAAGCTATGCCCTGTCCTGTCCTGTCCTTCCCAATGGCGGTTCCTATTGAGAAACTCAAACCTACCTCATGTGACCGGAACTTAGTGTTATCCAGCTTTCGAACAGCGTAGGTCATGTCTTCTTTGCGCACAAACTCCACCACACCGGTGCCATCTCGGAAAACATCAGCGTAACATACATCACCTGCTTCACGCATGTGATCCTTCAGGTCCTGCCAGCTTCCGCTAGGAGGGAGTCCTGCGTAAAAACAAACGTATTAATACCATAGCAAAGAGACTTTATCTTTAAGCTTTCTTAAGCTGCATGTTTATCCAAAAATAAAAGAGTACTGGGTATAGAAAAGAGCGAAAAGCACAAGTTAAAACAGAAGAGGTACACAGGCACAAGACATATCTCGTTTTAAAATGATCCGTCACACCACAGACTAAACTGACCTGAAACAATGACCCTGTACTCAGAGCGTCTGGATGGAGGGCCATATCTGCCTCTGGGGGCACCAACTCCCCCTCCCACTCCACCTCTTCCACCACCCCTGCCACTCCTGGGGAACTCCACTCGCAAGCGGTATCCATCATAGTCATAGCCATCTCGTCCATACACAGCATCCTCAGCATCTCTGGAAAGAGAAGGAAAACAGGTGGAACTGTTAGTGACTCATATAGTCAAATGTTTAATGCTGACAAGCTGTATAAATGAACAGGCATGTCAAGAATCCTATTGCAGGTGTCTGAATATAGCACAATTCATTTTAAAAGAATGTACAATAAATTTACGGGAAAACTGGTTTGATAACTTATCCTTGACATAAGAATGTTCATATATCTTAAGATTGTGATGAGATGGTTTAAAGTATTAGGTCAAGATATAATCTATTACTTAAAGCAAAAAAAGTAAACTTTACTGTTTACTATCCCTCATAAGAGCGTCAGCTAAATGTCAGAAATGTAATGTTCAACAACCCATTTATATATATAAGTCACAACAATAGACTAAATCATGATTTTTTTTTGTATGCTGATACTTAACTGTACTTTTGGAAAGAGGACAGTAATAATGGTGTACTGTTGTTTTACATCTGTTTTTACCATACTTTATCACCACAGGCTAGTTTTAAAGTTATTTTTAAAGTTTTAAACAAAGGCTAGTGTAGCTCAATATATTTTACATTTAACAGACTGAAAAAAAGGAAACATGCCATTAGCTGTGTGTATTGTGTTTGAGAGAGAGAGAGAGAGAGAGAGAGAGAAAGAGAGAGAGCATAAACTTCAGCATAAATAAAAGGTTAAATAAATCTATGAACTTATTTATTAAATTTAATTCTTTACATTTATTTATTCATACATCTAGATAACCTACTTAACTCAAGAGCAAGCATTGATGTGTTTTATCGCTAATTTCGGGTTTGCCATATCTTATAATACAGAATAATGTCGCCAACATTTTGCATATCGTGAACGATATTATACCTTGAAATATCGTACCATATCAGACTACGCTTATTATCACATCAGGGTACTACTTTTTTTTACTAACTGTTTTTAGCAAAATAAAAATTAATACTGTTCTCTAGAGACAGATTATATCTGTAGGTATCATTCATTTACCTTAGTCCTGTGTATATGGAGATATTTACAGTGCATTATTAGTATCGTGACATTCTGGATCATTGACTTCTGTTACAAATATGATAACATCCTAGTATTTTTTTTAATAAATCAGGTGTGGAATATCATAATGTGCAATAATAAAATGTAATTTTCATTTTATTACAGTAGTGTATTTTTTTTTAAATCCAGTGCTTTGTCATATCGCCAAGAGTATCGATATCGTGAAAATACCAATATTGTAATATTATTTTAGGACCATATCGCCCACCACTATGCTAAATACTCCATCTCTCCCGCCCGGCTGTTGGTTGGTGCTGAGGCCGCGTTGCTGTGTTTTGTTACCTGGGGTCATCAAACTCAACGAAAGCGAAGGGCGGTCCTCCTCTCCGGTTCTTCAGGTCGATATCACGAATTGCCCCGTATTTGTAAAACACGTCCTCGACGTCCTTGGTGCGAATATCGGGGGGTAAATTTCCCACATAAATCCGACAGTCGTTGTTTCCCGCAGGACCTCTGATCACTCCGCCGCCAGACATGTTCTAACAAAAATGAACAAAAATAGCCTTTACACTTCACCAAAACACAGCTTAATACGCGCTCGCTGCAGCGGGAAACACCGCTAATAGTAATAAAAGTATGATATTATACAAAGGTAAACGGGAATCTACCGAAAATAAACTTCCAACCAGGCTGAAGAAGAAAACACGTCTCTTAAAATGGCGCCGTCTCTCTCCTCAGCTCGGCGGAAAAACAGCGCCTGCGAGCGGCCAGAGAGTCGCTACAGCGGAGATTACGCACTAAATGTGTCCGGGACTCGGTACCATAGACATCATATAGGTACACCTACAGGGGGCGCTTGAGAGAGAGATCATAATTAGTGGATTCTAATAGAGTAACTGAGCAAAATCGCAGTTTATAAATGTTTCACATGTCTTACTCTGAAAAATTTAATAAATTACCCAACACAGAACAATATAAAAATGTTTAGTGTAGATTACATAATTTTAAAGCTTTTAAACTCCAGTTATAAACGTTTTAAACTCAGTGTTCTGTTTGGCTATCTCTAGCTCTCTCAGCTCACCAACCAGTCAGCGCACAGCAGCACTAATGCTAGTAAAATGGAAATATACAGAAATATGTTATTTGCTTTTTTAAAATAAAATACTTTATTTTATTTTTTTAAAAGTAAAGGAATACAGGTGCTGGTCAACGAATTAGAATAATTTGAAATTGTGCAATCATGAAATTCTTTGAATGCATTTTTTGTGCAGAAAGCAAATCAGGTGTTCACCGCACCTGTCCTACTCGTTAGACTAATCACAGAACTCGTTTTTGAATTTGCTCAGCTGATCTTTCCAAAAGGCCCATTTAGGCCATTTAACTGTGACACTGTTGTTTTATTGAATTAGAATAATGGAGAAACCGTTTCATTGAATTAGAATATTTTTTATTATAATTACAATCATCACTTTCTCAGTATTTTGTGGCTGCCCCCTTGGCTTGTATGACTGCCTGAAGTCTCCGCGGCATCGATTTGACCAGCTTGTCGCAAGTTTCCGCACTCACAGCTTCCCAGGCAGTGGCGATGTTCTGCTTCAGTTGGTCTAGCGTAGTAGGCTTTCTGTCGCGAATTTTCCGCTTGACGATGGCCCAAAGGTTTTCAATGACATTGAGGTCAGGCGAGTTGGCCGGCCATGCCAAAACTTCAAGCTGTTTTTTAGTGAACCAATCTTTGGTCGACTTTGCCGCATGAGCCGGTGCAAGATCCTGTTGAAATATGAAGTCTTCTTCGCCGAACTGTTCCTCAACAGTCGGAATCAGGAACGTTTCCAGAACATCTTGATATACGGCAGCATTGACAGTCTTCTTGAGGAAGCAGAGTTTCCCTACACCTCGAGCGGACATGCATCCCCAGACCATAACGCTCTGGGGAAACTTGACGGATCTTTTCACGCACTCGTGGTTGTAGGTTTCGCCACCACGACGCCAGACACGAGGACCTTGGTCACCGAAGGAGATGCAGAAGCGTGATTTGTCACTGAAGACCACTTTCTGCCAGTCTTCAGCAGTCCACACGCCGTGTTCTTTGGCCCACTTCAGCCGTTTCTCCATTTGTTTCTTGTTCAGCATCGGTTTTACTGCTGGAACGCGAGATTTGAAGCCGAGTTGGCGCAGACGACGGTAAGTGGTTGATCTGGAGACGTCAGCGCCGGTCTGCTTGTTCCACAAGTCGGTGAGCTCGGACGTGGACTTGAACCGGTTGCTGACTGCGATCTTTCTCAGCTGCTTGTTGTCGCTAGCAGAAGTTTTTCGGACGCCGGAACAGTTGGTGCGCTTGCTGCAGTTTTTCTTGAGAGCTTTGCAGACGGAAGACTGGCTGATGCCGAGCTGCTCAGCAATTTTAGTTTGGGTCAAGCCTTGTTGGCAAAGGGCTTGAATTTCAGCCACTATTCCGGTTGAGAGGTCGCGCTGCTTACCCATGATTGATTTTACAACTTAGAAATTCTACTCAACCCTGACTTTATACTGCACAGTGAACACTCTTTACAGAAAACAAAAATTCGAGCATTTATTCTAATTCAATGAAACGGTTTCTCCATTATTCTAATTCAATAAAACAACAGTGTCACAGTTAAATGGCCTAAATGGGCCTTTTGGAAAGCTCAGCTGAGCAAATGTTTTTCCAGGTAACGAGTTCTGTGATTAGTCTAACGAGTAGGACAGGTGCGGTGAACACCTGATTTGCTTTCTGCACAAAAAATGCATTCAAAGAATTTCATGATTGCACTATTTCAAATTATTCTAATTCGTTGACCAGCACCTGTATTTTAAGTTTTTGTCTGTTTATCTCATAGACTGGTTTATCTCCATTCACTGAGGAATTACTCGCGGGCCACTCTAGCGGTTTAAAGTCATTTACTGATATAACGGTGGAAACAGGACATGGGCACACGCTCCCTAAACTGGCTCTTATACGTATTAGTATGGAGCCTCTTAATTAATATCATGTAATAAGTAAGTCGTGGGGACACCTTAGAGGCTCAAAAGATTAGTGAAGTCAGGACGGATGGACTACACAACTCAGGCAGAATAATCCATCAAACAAATAATTCTACACACAAAATGTGCAATTTAAAAATGTTTCGTTAAGAGCAAGTTTATTTGTAGTAATTGATTATCCTAGCTGAGTCATTTCAGATTCCACAGTAGTTGGCTCTCCAGGCTGTGTCAAAATAATGGGCCCAAATAATGTGGGATTATGTCCGGGATTAAACTGAAATTTATGCGCTGTAGCGCACGTGTATCACTTAGAAAGCACAAAGCATTCTGACAGATGTCAGACATGGGTTACATTAAGATTTGGTTCACAGAAGATAACAGAGAACCACAAACAGCTTTATGAGGTTATTTAGACACAGTTCCATTTGTACCAAATGTGCTCTTATTTTCAATTGTAAAAATATTCATAAAAGTTCATAAACAATAAAAAGGTCCCAATGGTGATCTGTCAAAATCTAAAATATTAGGAGAAGATTATTTAAGGATTAAGAGTCATAATATTAAAGCCCACAGATGTACATTCTTAACAACAGTTGCACAGAAATATTCAAACCAATGCATTAAGTAATAATTATAATTGTGTGGTGTCCAAACATTAACACATGTCTTACAAATCTAGCTTTTGATCATTCATTATATTTATCTACCCAGTGAAGAAAGACCTGTACATGTGCCTGAACATTTTCTGGGTATTTTAATGCAGAAATTAAGTAAAGATGTATTTTACAACCTTAAATTGATTTCTTATTTATTTATAACATTAAAATAATAAATATTTCACAAAAACAACATTTCATAAGCCTGCACAAGATTGTGTGGGGGGGAAATCAGTAGTTACAAAAGAAAAAGGTTTCAAATTATATCAACTCGAAAGGTGCTCGGCTGTACAGTGTTTTCCTTCCAGTCATATGAACAGTGTTATTTAACACTAACGCATTATACAGGTACAGTATAGAGGTTTGTCAGGTTTCCATGTTTTCATAAGTCTAATGTTAACAGGTCTAACATTGTTAACAATGTTAACAGGTCTAACATTATTGCATTCATCACTGTGTATAATAATATAATTCCACTTTCAGTATGAAATCTGCTTTTTCACACAATCATTCCCTATGCTCCTCTACTGTACATAACCAAAACCAGTTGCTACTAGTATTTAGACCCAGTTTTAACACCAAAATGAGCAGAGGCCTTGCCCAAGAGACTTTTTGGATTAATCATGTTCCAATGAAATTTTTTGTACAGAAACTGCTCATCCCAATATACAGTACAGCAACTGCAGGGCAGTTAAATGCAGTTGTAACACCATCTGATATAAATGTTGGTATGTACAGTGAAACGGTGTGTAGAGGGCTTCTTATGTTTATAAAAACTACCACAGCAACTTTCTGCTTTACTAGATAATGTAACTGGGAAATAAAACAGATGTCATTTAGAATTGTGAATGAGCTTAATTTAAATAAGCACTAACTTGACTTAATCTCAGAAAGAGTTAGAAGAACTCAGACAGGCCTTAGGGGAGTAATGTCTGCTGATCTGGTGTAACGGAGGAAGGGGAATGAAAAAAAAAAAAAAAAAACAGTGCATAGAAATAACAGCAGTCCCAGACAACCCAGTCCTTAAATCCCCAGCTTGTGATTGGCTGTCTTCAGTCTTTTTTGGCAAGTTTTTCTGCACGTCTTTGCCTGATCTCACTGGCGATCTTCAGCAGCGACAGCATGATGGGCACGCACATCGGCAAGAACAGAGGGATGTAGATGGCAAACTTCTGATCATCAGGAAAGTATAAAAGATGCAGGAGAGAAGGATCGAAAAACGCCCGCTCAGAAGCTAATATGGCTTCCTTACTGTACTGCAGGGCAAAGGCCAAATTCCCGGCCTCCAGCTCAGCCACTGCTGCCTGCAGAGACGTCACAGCACTGGAAACCTGCAACAGAATGAGCTGCTTAGATACAGAAAACAACTCACAAAACAGTGCTACCTGCCTAAAATACACCTAGCATTTTGTTGCTGTGGCACAAGGACTTTTATCTCCTTTACTGTTGTTTTTTCATGTTTTGACACTTCACCAAAATATTTTGATAAAAAAAAAATGGCTTTGAGAAAAAAGGTGTTTTTGTGTGACAACAATGATATAAAGCATGAGCACAATACTTACATTTAAATAAATAAATCTCACAACTTACATTTTACACCAGGTTATGCAAGTTAATGCAATTTATCAAAGAAGTTCAATATAAATTTATATTTTGGTGCAGTCATTGTTAATGCATGATATTATTCTAAAAAATAAATTTTCTAAAGCAAATTAATCATTTGACCAAGATTACAGAGCCTGGTGACATATTTGGTAATATAAAAACAGCATCTTTACTATTAAGTTCAGAAGGTAACTATAGAATGCTTATATTCATACTGAAATATGGATTCAATCTTGTAACTAACCCTCTTCCTTTTCTAAAGGTCTCTTTTACACTTTTACTCAGCATAATAAAAGATTCTAGTTAAAAAGACAGTATATATTATAATACAATAAAAAAGGCACACTGTTGGCCAAGTCTTTACCACATTACACAATTATTTTTGTCTCTCTTTTTATTTTAATTACAATAATATTGTACATTTTGTGATTAATATTTTTTATGTATAACTTTTTTTTTTTTTTTTTTTACAATTTTAAGAACTATTACTTTTCATTGTATATAAATGCCAGGCAGTTTAATGTCTGAAACTTAACTGAACATAAATTAACTTATTTTTATTAAGAACTTTATTTATTTAGAAAATTTAGGCAGATATAGCTAAACAGCTTCATGTCAGAGCTCGATCTTTACCTGCTGGGCGATGTTGTCGTTGATAACGATGTTGCCGATCTGGTCGAGCAGCTGGGCGAGGGAGGTGATAGTGGTGCTCGCCGTGGCCACATTCTCCACACTGCGGCTCCACATCAACCGGTCCAGCTCCCAGTCTGCCAGACCTGCACTGCCTGGACTCTGCAGCACAAAACCGGGGGGAGGCTGAGTCTTCTGCACTCCCAGCATCAGCCTGAGAGAGAGGTAGAGAATTATATGATTAAACTGCAAGGAGGCTAGTGACCATATTATTAACTCTTCATGAGTATCTACATAAAAACACATTACACACCTTAACTGTGCCAAAAAGACACCCATTACTTTCGCCATGTTGATGTTGATATCCACAGGAAATTCAGCCTCAGGTTTGTACATATCATTCACGTTGTACACCTGAAAGACCCAAACAGAGGAATAAACATCAGCTAAAAGATGATCATTTGAATACTTTAAATACTACAGTTAAGAGTATAAACAAACAGACTCAGACTTTGCTGCTATGTAAGAAATCATAGTATGCTGTTTATATGACTACTTAAATTATAATATAATATATAATTATAATATATTATAACATTAAATAAAATGTTATTAATAATTAACAATAATTTATTATATACAATAAAATATATAATAATAATAAAAAACAACTTAAGATATTTAAAATCTTTAAAACTTCAAATGTTTTTTTTTTTAATCACATGCAGTTCAACCCTTATGATTAACTGCATGAAAAAAATGGTTTCAGATTTTTTATTTATTTATTTAATACCATACCATAATGCCACCCCAGCGTGGGCTGTGAAAGGCGTTGGAGGTAACCTCCTTCTTGCTGTGGTCTCTGATGAAGAGAGGAGAATGCTGGGCATCAGGCACATATAGGAGGAAGTTCAGCACAGGGTTTGAAGATGCAGCATTGGAGCCTACAGAAAAAAATAAAAAGATACCGAATGCAGCTTTTACTGTGTTTGTTTCAATTTCAGTCATGGAAAATGGAAAACATACACAGAGCACAGTTTTCATCAGCCTCACATACATGTCTGAGTAAAACACAAGATAAATAATATATAAATTATTACAGTATAACAGTTGCAGCAAGAAAAAATAGCTGACAAATGTCAAAATTCTTATTCATGTTTAAGAGGAAGGTACAATTCACTAAAGTTTGACTATAGATTTCAGGCAAACAAGCCATTTTTTTTTAATTATATGATGTGATATAATGAGTCTGGTTTAATATAAGCAGGAACATGAGCTAACATGATTAACATTGACTCTTAAGGTTGTGCTGGAAAAGCAAATCCTTAACATATAACTTTCAATGCCATTAAAGTGAATGTGGGCTTCTTTAAATGTTCACATATTCTTATTAAATCAATATGCTGAAAGGCAAAACATCATTCTCACCTAGTCTGGCCTCCACAGGATTGATGACATGAGCCAGGCTGTCTGCGTTGAGAGTGTAGGCCGACACACTGCTGTCAAAGCGAGGGTTGACCCCCAGCACTGCATAGTACAGGATCTAAATAGGAGATTTGGCAGAATGGAACTGATAGGGCATACTTGCAGCAACATTTTAAAGAAAAGCTCTTTATATTTGAAATGGTGAAAGATTTAAAAAACTTATTTTTAAAAACCTGAGAGTCCACTGAGAAATTAGCCAGTGGAGAGAGTTTGTCCAAGAGAGGCTGGATGTAGCTATGAACGCCCCCCTCGATGTCCCAGTGCAGCCTGTGTGACTTTGGGTCAGGGTTCAGGAGACTGAAGGTGATTTCATAACCTAAAGTGCAGGAAAAACAATATAGACAAGATTTAAATACAGGACAAAATGGAGCCTATTTGTGATGTAGACTGAAAACATTTGGGTTTGACTTTAAAAGATGAATATGTGCCAAAAAAAGAGAGAACATTTTAGCTTTCATTTCCAGGTAGTAACGTCTGAATCTGATACACAGCTCAGAAGATAGTATGAAATATGCTGCCATGGTAAATAAATATTTTTAGAATTTTGAAGTTTTAACAATTTTATGACACACGGATCAGAACAATCTGCATTTACCAAAAAATGCATTATTATTAATTATACATTACATATTACAGTACAAATCAAATGAGTTATTTTCCCAACTATTATATATTTTTTTATGTTTCTTGGTCTTTGGGATGCATGCACGGTGACAGATACTCAGACCCAGGAAAATGTACCTAGTGGAACTATGTACCTTGGGAACTATTATCCTAGTAAAAGTGTAGAAAAAAACATAAAAAGCCCTGAAAAAATATGAGAGACCTCTAAAAAAAAATCATACATTTCTTTGATTTTACCAAATTGAAAACCTCTGGAATGTAATCAAGAGAAAGATGTATTATCACAAGCCATCAAACCAAGCAGAACTGCTTGTATTTTTGCACCAGGAGTGGCATAAAGTTATACAAAAGCAGTGTGTAAGACTGGTGGAGGAGAACATGCCAAGATGCATGAAAACTGTGATTAAAAAACAGAGTTATTACACCAAATGTTGATTTCTGAAATCTTAAAACTTTATGAATATGAGCTTGTTTTCTTTGCATTATTTCAGGTTTGAAATATGAGATTATTTCAGCCGATTCTCATTTTCTGCAAATAAATGCTCTAAATGACAATATTTTTATTTGGAATTTGGGAGAAATGTTGTCCGTAGTTTATAAAATAAAACCACAATGTTCATTTTACTCAAATATATACCTATAAATAGCTGAATCAGAGAAACTGATTCAGAACTGATTCCAGAGCTGTATATGGACAGATATCACACCTGGACTGGACTTTATGGCCCTCATGCTGTCAGCCAGTCTCTCCTTGCTGACTTGGCCGATGCGGATGCGATCACTCAGGGCAGCCAGAATGTCCGGGTGGCTGAAGGACATGGTATCGGCCACTTGCTTGACCTGAGGCTCCAGAGAAGACAGCACCTCCTTTAGACCAGCAGCCCCCTCAAATGGAGCAGCACGCAGCAGAGCAGTGCGCCGCTTCCCAACATACACCTTCATATCCTGAGAGACAGCAGAGAGAAACCTGTTACACAATAATTTAAAGAACAAAGGTTCCCTCATTTCTTAAATCCCACCTTAACAATTGGAATAGTGTATGTGCATGTCTTACCGCTGGCAGCAGGGTGGAGCTTTCAGGGATGATATACACCACCACAGACCCACAGGCACTCTCACTAAGCATATGCAGGGACAGATCTGCCTCTGTAGAAAGGAAATTCAAGCAAAGCATGAAGGCAGGTATTTCTATCATCATGCTTAATCATTACTAATCACATGACAAGATAAAACAGTGTATACAATTCAATGTAATATTTTTCAACCTTCAGCACTGGGTTGGTTCAATGCATCTTCTTCCATGATAGTAGCGGTGCGGTACTTGGTTTCATATCTGTACCGCAGCATGGTCTTTCCTGAAGTAGAGAAGATAAGAGGGGTGATCATAACATGCTCATTTTTGCTGACATTTCTTGTAGAAATGTAGAAACTTCGTAATCATCTTACCATCTACTTGATTCTCCTGCTCTCTGGTCTGACTGAGCGGAACCTTTGACTGCAGTTCAGGGCTCAGCGTTCCTCGAGAGAAGACCACCTCTATCTCAACACTTAACTGGAGCTATATACACAGAAAGATTTTGCAGAAAGTATTGCAATAAACCATTTTAAGACATTGACAGAATAATACAAAAATAGCTTAATTATAAGAGTCCATGGAATTTAATCTTAATATAACTGGTTTAAACAAAGTTTAATCTAAATAATCAGTAACCAGTATGGAGGTTCGTAGGAAATAGACATAATGTAATCTATGTGTCAAAATGTCTAATTTTCCAACATTTTTTCTAAAAACCACAAGTATTATTAGGGAGTTTAACATCTTTTTCCTTTGCTACAGCAACATCTTCTACTCTTCTGAAAAGTTTTTTTTTGTGAGCAATAAAAAGGTTTAAATCCTTCATATACAATAAATTCACTGTATTACTGCCCAATGTCTAAGGGCTCTAATCAATATTTGGTGACAGATGGCTTGTGGATGCTTTTCTAAAGAGGTTATATAAGCTCAAAGAAAGTCAAGCTAAAGACCATTTTTTGCTTGGTAGCTGGTTTGAGATGGTCTGAGATGGTCTAAGCTGGTCCTTGATGGTCAATGTGGTTGAAAAGCTGGTCATCCAGACAAAAACCTACCCATACATGCTGGGAGGCTATCTGGTAACCAGATGCTAATCAGCATATTGTGTTGATTTTAATTCTGGTCATGATCAGTCTTGCTGGCCAACTAGCTTGGTCAAGTTTGGGTAACTATATTGGTTATCTAACCAGCTAGCTTGATAGCATGTACAGGGCATACAGAGGATTGAAATTACATTACTCTCCATCCCAAAGTTACAAGTACAATAGTGTTGGCGGGGGGGGGGGCATGCATGAACATTAAAAATGAGGTGTAAAAGCTTAAGGCTGGTAAGGTGAATGAGTGCATACAGTTCTTTAAATGTCGCAGTTGTAAGGGGAACTAAAGTGGGTATGACAGTGCAAGTGGAAGCAGTAGTGCAGGTATGGGGTGTGAGTGCATGTCAGTTCTTGAAAAAAAAATCAATTTCTGTGTTGATTTCAGTACTAAGTTGCAGTACTGTGTTAATGGAGGGGGGGGGGTGTCAGAACGGAGATTTGGTTATATTGATTATCTAGCTAGCTTGGTCTGGTTGATCAAGGCTTATATACCAGCGAAACAATTAAATTAAAATAAAATCAATGAGCTCGTCCAGTAGCATGATGAGCTGGCTATTTTGTTTTATGGATACTCTGAGCCCATATTGCAGGTGTATCTAATAGTATAATGACTCAGAATGTACCTGTAAGGAGTCGAGCTCGCTGATCTGTGAGATGGGCAGCCAGGCTCGATAGGTCTCGGTGGTCTTCCACCACAGAGGGATCCCCAGCAAGATGACCACAGCTGCGATGGCCAGGGCAGCATATTTGCCTCGCTGCTTTTCTGTATTTTAGAGTATAAAATGCGCAATTGTGAACACATGAGGTGCGCATAATAACGGGAAACAGCAGAAACACAGCGTAATAATACATACACTATATAAACAAAGCTACCAGAACCCCCACACTGATTTCCCTTCAGCTTCAGCAGCAGCAGCAGCAGCAGACCCAGCCCTACGGGAGCTTCTGTAACTAGTGTTTAGCTAATTATTACAGCTTCAGTTTACTAAAGACACGCACACACAAACATTCTCATACACTAAACACACCCAGTACAAACTCAATACCCCGCGTTATAAACCTCAATAAAGCCTCTAATGCAGAAAAAAATGCAGTAATATTAATAAATGACTCGCCTGCCTCGATCGATGCCATGACTACAGGAAACTACTACCGGGGCCTGACAAAGCGCTCTGGCCAATCAGAGCAGAGGAGAGGCGGAGTTATGAGTCTACGGGTACCCGGGAAGGACAAATAACGTAAAAAACAACAACAACTATTGTAGCCGATAGATTTTCAACAGTGCATTAAACAAGCACAGGCTACACATCATATACCAGCCAGCCAGAGTTGTGGTTATTTTACGCTTTTAAAGGGAAGGTTTTAGACTGAGTTTGAGCTGGATTTTTTTTTTGGACCTGGCAACCCTGTAGCCACCACAACCTAGCACATTTTAAAGCAGCCGGTGTTTTGCCTCAATGAATCGTTCTCACCAGTGACACCTGCTGTTCAAAGAGTTATATGACAGATTAAATGAATCCTGAGCAAGAGTATCCTTAAATATCTGTGTATAAAATAAATTATTTTGCCACTCTGTCTCAATTAATATAATAATGTATTTTTAATGGAAATAGCTGAGTGTTGTTGTACACTGACACTGAACACAATAGTGCTTATGGAACTGGGGGAGTTAAGCACAATAAACTGCATCAGAGTAGTATGTGCAAAAGGACAAATATAACATTAATTCTTATAAAAAAAGAAGCTTTATAACTGTGTTGGGGTGGAGGTGATAATTTTTCTTCAATAAAATCTACTCAGCATTAGAGAATACATTTTCACATGGCACTGAGGTGCCCGAAGTGCACAAACCAGCTCAGTGCTAGCCTAGCTAAAGAAAATGTAAATATTTACGAATGTTTTGTTTGCTCCAGTAAATAAATGGATCTTATGTCAACTAAAAAAAACACGAGGTGCTACAAGGCTCGAGCCCTCTTTATGCTGTAGCGACACTCAAAATGAAACGATCACGTGTCCCACAGAATCCGAGGCCTTGTTTTTTAATCAGTCACGTGATTTTTATAATAACGATACAAACCTCGAACCTGCAGGCTTCGACGCTTCACTTCAAATGACCATCGCTATCTTGCAGTGCTAGTTTAGCTGTATATAACGAAGCAACATTTAGAACTGAACGCCTTTAAACCGTAATGATCGATATTAGAACAAAGAAGTTCACATAGGAATACCTGATATTTAGCAGTTTAATTTCAATTATACTCCCCCTTTGATCTCAGAAGTCTGAATGACTTCTTTATTCTAACAGCAAGTCTTGGGCTCCTAAAATGTATTTTACTCTGGACTCAACATGGGAGGTTTTACCACCAGAGTAGGATTTTCGGTTATTGGTGGGAGTAGGATTTAGTTTTGGCATTGTGTCATTTTTACAGGATTTACTCTTTACTGTACTTCAGCTTTATATTTTTCTGCACACTGTGCTTAAAAAAAACTCTCCATATACCAGTTATTGTGTCTACTGCTTAAAATGTGCCGTTGGAAGGTTTGTGTCGGATGCTTAAAATGTGTTGAATGGTGCTCTCTAGATGCTCCTAGATTGTGTTTTGATGGTGCACCAGTGTCTGCTAGTTTAGGACGTGCCAGAGTATGCGACAGCCATTTACCACGTGCTGGATGGTGTGCCAGGCTGGTTTCGGAGGTGCAGGCTGCTGTAGATTGTGTCAAATTAAGTGCCAACGGTTTTGTAGCATGTGTCAGACAGCGTGCTGGCTGGTTTAGAGTTGTGGTGATGGCTGCTTAATATGTGCCAGAGGATGTGGTTTAGAATGTGCTTGTTAGTGTGCGCACTACTTCATGACATGCCGGTTACCGTGCCAACTCAAGAGGTGAAGAAAATAAGTCTTGGCTTTTAATTAAAGTGTAGAATTTTTCTTATAATTGAAGCCATTTAACAAAAAGACGTTTTCACATTGTACATGGAAGCTGCTGTGCTTAAATAACGTTAAAGACAGTTTAGACAGCATAAACTAAAGGATTATCCACTTTTTGTATATCCACTGTGGTAGGAAGCTGGGCCTGATAAGATAATGTAAGCACATGCTCTGTGTTTTCTCAAACTCCAACAGCAGATAAAGTGTATATTTCAAAAATGAACAGACATGTCTTGAATTTTAAATTATTTTATTTTATAGTTTTTGTTTCTAATCTTACACACCAAGTGCTTGAGAGGACAACAACACAATGACATCACAGTTTATCCAAACCAGCAGTGACTATGCTCTTTCTCCCTCTGCCAAACAAAACTGCAGAAGTTTGGTCCAAGCGGCAAAGTTAAGCCATGGAATTATGCTTTACATTACGTTATTTACGTTACATGGTAATCTTTATAGTACTTCAGTGTACCAACGTGTCACCACACTGGGGGGAGAGAGAGCATAGCACTCATGCGGAATACACAGAATAATAGAACACATTTAATCATATAATTTTCCATATCTTTCAACCCATTTAAGTTAGTATTCTGTATTTAAAGCAAACAGACGCACACAACCCAAAAGACTCATCACTACAATAGATGAGAATAGAACACTAAATAAATGCTGCTCAGTGTCCGGTGTTAGTTGATCATTGTGAGGCTGTGCGTTGCGTAAGTGTACTGACCTACCCGCCACTCTCTCCATTGGTCCACTCTCTCCACTGATTCACCCCCTCATTGTAGAATAAGACTGATTGTTTTGTTCTTGGTTAGCATTTTCACTGTATTCTGATCAGTGCTAATGCAGACGCATTATGTCTCATAACATGAATGGATGAGACCACACAACACATCAAACTGGAGAGGCTGTAGCTGCACTTTATGGGAATGTGGGAGCTTAACTGACTCAGTGGTAAAAACTACACAAGCTGGGGAAAGGGTGTCAGAACTGAACACTTGTACAAAAAAAGTAAAGAATGTTTTCCAAAAATATAACTTGAACTAGTTGTTAATATCTAGCCGCAGTGGCAATACCATTTACTTATTAAATACAGCACGATGACCACTTTTGGTACCAGTGTTTGTATAACATTAGATTTTTCAGCATCTCCCATAACATCTGTGAGCCTTTTAAGCCCCCCTTAATCTCTTCTTTGAATCTTCTCCTTTCCATTTTCGACACATTTTAAATAGACAGAACATTAGTAGTAGAACATTGCAATGACGATCCTAAAAAGTACAGACAACAGCGCAGGCCTGTGACTGGTTGGTGACATGGAGGGTAGCAGCGGCAAAAGATACTATTGGTCGGCGGCAGCTGGAGTAGGCGGGTGATGGGAATGCTTTAATAGGCGTGGTTGGCCACATACAGGGACTGTCCTGCAGCTCCAGCGGTTCCACTGGACACATACTTGCCCCGAGAAGCCAGGCCATTAGCCTGTGGAAGAGAGAAAAAAAAAATATATATATATATATTTTTGTTACAAATATTATTGTTAGTAAGATGGAGAAAATCACAACAGAAGAGCACAAGGCTACAAGTAATTATACATTTCATTGGCACGGTCTCCCTTCATCAGCTTCCAAGTAATTATGTTAATTAGATATTGATTAGCTTGATTGATTTAGGGTTACAGAGAAAAAAAAAACAAAAAAAAAAAAACATATGCACATCCAGTCTCTTGCTGCATTCTCAAAATCATTCTCAATTATAACAAAATAATCTAAAGAGAACACAGACAGATTTGAGATTATGCTGCACTGGGCTCTACATAAATAAATAAAACCAAATTTTTGTTAATTTAGTTGTGCCAAAATGTACTTGGACATTTTTATTAAAAAATTAATAAATTGACACAGGCTTTTAGTTATGAGAGATTAAATCTTTGCTTGACAGTAATGATTTGGTTAATGAAACTGCTGTAAGATTTATACCTCTAATATCAATATGCCTCTGTGCAGTAATGGGTTTTGAATATCATGTGATATTTGAATAACTGACCTCAGCACGCTTGATAAACTCCTCAGTAGCGGCCTTCTCGTTGTCCCTGGCTCCACGCCAAGCATTGAGAGCAGAAGCCTGCAGGGCGCGGCCATAGGAGAAGGTGAGGGCCCAGGGCCTGGACAGAGGGCAGTTGTTGATTGCGTTCAGGTTGATGGATGCCTCCTCTTCACTCTGTCCTCCGGACAAGAAGGTCACTCCTAAATTAAAAAAAGAAAAATCCATTCAGCTACAGCCGCTTTAGCCCTGCTTTAGCCAAAGCATCGACAGAAATGTCAATAATAGCAACAGAGCTTCCCTGTCACTTGCTGCAGTAGGGCTGTGCAATATAGACAAAAATGTGATGTGTGAAAAAGCTGTTGGTTATCAGTTTCATCTGCACACATTTTTCACAGGCTAAGGGATAGCTTGGTGTGTTCATTGTGGACCTCTACCTCGAATCTTGTTTCCACACATGAGCATGAGTAAAGAGCTCCCTCTGTTTTTGCATGTTGATAATATAGTTTGAGTTTGCTGTTTATCAGAACAATATATCAGCCCTTACAATGTATTCATCATGGAATATCATTTTGTGACCTACTGCAGTGCGAGCCATTGTGAAAGCACCTTAGAAGTCTATTGCCAACTTATGTGATTGCGTAGACAGGAACCACATCAGCAGTTCCAGGTAAAATACAGCTCAACTCTTATATAAACACACACAAGTTAGTTTTAACTACCTGAAAACACTTTGGTCATAAACAGTGTGATCCATTACCTGGGACTGCTGGAGGGACGGTACGACGAAGAGCAGTGACTGTAGCCATGGCAATTTCCTCATTGGAGTATTTGGTGGGGCAGGAATGTCCTGCTGTCACCATGTTGGGTTTCAGCAGTGTTCCCTCCAGGTAGACATGGTGGTCAGACAGAGCCTTGTAGCAGGCAGCAAGCACCTGAAGAATGACAAGTGATATTAGAGAATGAGCTACTCTGAACTACTCTGCATGCAGCTAAACTGCTGGTAAGTATATGATGTGAAAATATCTACCTTCTCTGTGACGTACTGGCAGCGCTTAAGGTCATGCTCACCGTCAGGCAAGATCTCTGGCTCCACAATAGGCACAATGCCATTCTAGAAAAAAGAACAAATAAACATTACATACTGTACGAAGTATAATTCTTTGCATCAATTATAACCAGCTTTTTCAGAAGTCTTTGATCAAACATTACATTCATAATGTACTGTTTATCTCGCCTAGCAAATTTTAGTGTCTTTCTGCATCCAAAAGCACACCTGATCCAAATAAGACAATAATTTACAAGCCCTTCCTGAGTTTATGTAGGGTGGTAAAGAAGAAAAACACCACAAACATAGGTTTGTACTCCAAGACCGGAGCTGAAAACCGCTTTCCAAGCAATTGTGGCTTTATGATGTTTCCCTTACTAACAAACAAGCTCACCTGCTGGCAGATGCTGGCATAGCGAGCCAGAACGTTGGCATTCTCCATGATGGCTAGCTCTGATGGTGTGGTCTCACTGATCTTTAGCACACTGCGCCACTTGGCAAAGTCAGCTCCATCCTTCTTATACTGAGCACAGCGTTCTGACAGACCATCCAGTCCTGCACACATGTCCGAACAAGATCCAAACATATATATTTAAAATAAAAAAAATGTACTGTTAAATGGGGACACATTGATAATTATAACTTGATGATTAAAAAGTGTGTATTTATACTATGCTTACGTAGGCCATAATGTACTTACCCTGTGTTGTGGTCTCGCCATTAGTTCCTGCCAGAGGGACAACACCTTTGTCAACCTATTGGGAGGAGAAACAATACTGAATTACAGTTCTAAATTTTTATTATTTAAGCTTGTGGGCACAGACTTAAAACATTCAGCTCAAAGTGTGAAAATGAAAGGCCACCTGCTACATATGCCCAATTTAAATGACCTTCTAATCCTAATCCTGTGGTATTTATATATACGCTGACAGCTACAGGACTTACAGGAGGGTACACAGTTGGATTTGCATGATCACTGATACACTCACAGAAACCACAGTCACTGTCTTTAGGGATGCACATGCAATTGAGGACTGATCTGAATTAATTACATTAAAATTGTCACTTTACCTTGATTCCAACAACAATGCCCCTGTCCTTGATCATCTTGACAAAGGGTGTGCCATCATCTGCGTTCTGGTACAGTGTCTCGTGGAAGAAGATAACACCACCAATGCAGCTGTCAATGCGCTGGTCAGCTGTGAAGAGGAGCTGGCGGTACAGACGGCGGTTCTCCTCTGTGTTCTCCACACCAATGGGGTTAAGACGCTTAGCCATGCTGCCTGTTTACAACCAAAACATTTAAAAGATCAGAGAATTCATTACTAAAAAAAAAAAAATACAGGTGCTGTAACAGTTCAGCTGCACATTTTTCACACTCTGAATTATTTACTGCAATATTATACTTCTCTAGAAACTGATATTAACAATGCATTTTGTATTAAAGAGTAAAATAAAATGAGTCAGCAGAGATAAATTAGACTCTATTAAAATGTCACAAACACAAATGGTAAAAATATACACTTGTATTATTTAAGTTTTCATTTTATGTGCCTTACAATACACTGCCCGTCCTGCGATGCAACTACTGTGCATATTTATAGACCAAAGATGTACATGTCTAGTAATTTGTGACATTATTAAAGCAACAATGTTCATGTTCTCATTCTGACCTGTGGACTCATCGGCAGCGAGGATTCCCTTGCCAGGTGCGACGATGCGCTGGGCGATTTCCTGCAGCTCCTTCTTCTGCTCAGGAGTCAGGGCTGGGTACTGGTGTGTCATGTTGGCGGCTGCTCAAACACACAAACAAAAGACAAGAGGTCCGGTCATCACACTGAAATACAATAGTCATTTGATGCCGTCACAGCAGGAAAATGGTGAAATGGCAGTTATACTGGTTTAGCAACCATATGGAAATTATTATGCAGTTCCTGGATTCCTGGATCACCACTGTATCATCTATACTTTGTACAGGTTAGCCTCCTCAGAATCAAGTCAAATATATTCTGATTTTCTGTACTGTAAATTCGTATAGCATAAACAGTCAAAACAATAATAATAAATAAAAAAATAACTGAAAAATAACCATGCCAGACCAGCCCTCAAATATGCTGAATACAGTTATCCAAAAATATGTCAGGGTATCAATGGGGCTCTGGTTAAAATTCTGCACAGCTCACAGTAAGCCGGATTACATAACCATGAGGGAAGTGTGGCTACCACACCATTTTCAGCCTGCTGCCTTATTACTGGTCTCCAGGGAGATAAAGAGAGAGTGAGAGCAAGCAAGAGAAAGCAGGAATGACTGAGAGCAAGAGCGGGTGAGAGATTATGTAATTATGCTTGTCTAAACTTTGGTGTCAGAGCTCATTACTTCTGCTCAGTGGTCAGTGTGCTGAGTGTGCTATACAGAGTACTTTTCCAAAAATCCAAGGCAAAATTAATGTATTTCTCATTTCCCTGTTTTTCGGTTTATTCAACATTCAGATTTTGAATAAAGACCATTAACAGAATAACAGTTTAGTATAAGATGTGACCTTTGCCTAGAATGTCAATAAAAGTGTAACCTTAAGGCTACACTGATCTCAATTACCCTTGCTTGCTGTCGATTGCACTCGCCCCCTCCCCCATATCCACTAGAACAAGCCAAAACCGGCACAGACTGGATGTATGAACAACATTAGGATGCTGTGGTCAGCTCTGACAAAATCAAGACCCCCTCCAATTGAGTAAAAAAAACAGTTAAATACCATGAACCAATTAAATAAACAGACACCTTGCACATACGACAAAATGTCATAAACCATACAGAGATAAGAAACAGTGTCTGGACAGTGTCAGTTTTTCATCATCTGTATTTTTTAAGGCCACTGTCCTCATAGCAGAGGGGCTTATACCAGTGCAAAAAGCATGCTTAGCACCTCTGCTGCACAGGCTTTGTGAGAGGCTAGACCTCATTGACTCAGCTCAGCAATGGAAGTTTCCATTGAAAAACAAGCCTAGAGCCTAGGCAACGTCCCACCCATTCATCACCCCCACTATACACAGGGGACGTATGGGATCACTAACACTGTTCAGCACTGAGGTAAACAGGTTTTTAAAGCCAGTACAGCAAAAGGTGTCCCCCACCAACCTCTAAAAAGCTGTTTGTTCTCCTTGCTTTCAAACACTGACCCTGCTAAAGCCCTTATATGCTAGGAAAAATGCTGTATTTCAATTTTTAAACTTTTCTTTAAAACAGATCCACATTTCAGGACCAGGGTCAGTTACTTACAACCCTAATAACTGTAGCTGCAAGTTAACCTATTCAAAGCTCAAGTATTACAATTTCAAACCCAAAGTGACTGAATATTTCTGATCATAAATAATACCATTATGTATGAATTGAGTATAAGGATGGTATACAAAATGAGAAAAAAAGCACATTGACACCTGGTCACTGCATGAGAACAGTATCCGGATTGCAGTGTGAAAAGAATTTATCCACATGCATTAACACTTGGTAGTCAAATGCATTTTTGGTTAGTGTAAATTCGGTTGTTCTGCACGCAGCTTAAATGGGTCTCACATTAACTACTAAAGTAAAACCCCTCCCAGTATAACTGAAACATCAGTAATAATTGCCATGAAACAAGTGAATTTGCATATTCTGTCCCACAATGCAACAGGATTTCAGTCTGACTAACCAAAGGCACATTTCACTATAGAGTGTAAATGCATGTGGTAAAATCTTAGCAGGATACTATTCTGATACTAGTCACAAAGTAACTAGGTGTTAATGTGGTCTTAATCATATCTTAAAAGAATCACAGCACAGTCATCATGAGAGAACAGTGAGTACCACTATGAGTAAGCTTTGAGTAACTCGTGCCATGAGGATAGTGTAGGTATAACTGTAGGAACATCCTGCCCTCCTTGAATGTCCTGTGGTAGTTCTGTGTAAATCAAAAAACTCCTAGCACTCCTGGTTGTGTCAAATTGTTCCCCACATCCCTATTTCGTCTGACACAATCTAAACCCTCACGCTGCACATGAGCACATGATTAGGTCAATAAAATAATTAGAGCTGAACAAAAGAAAGTAAGTCATTAACTCCAAGTAGCAATATAGATGGCTGGAAACCAAATATGTTAGGAGTGGTAGCACGAAAGAGAATGACTAGATCAGGCATGCTCACAATAGAGCCTCTGACCGGCAGCGCATCAGAGCAAATCACATCGTGTGCTCAGGTTAATCCTAGGCTTAGGGTTGTGAGATCAATGCGCTCCAGTCACAGTCCTCTACAGCCTTCAGCACATAAACATTCAGAGGAAATATTAGGTAAAAATAAACTAACATTGTTTTTGTTTTGTGTGCGTTTGTGCACGGAGCAAGACTGAGCATCATAAAAAATGCAAAACCAGCATCCAGTGTCATGATTCCATTACAGGAAGCAAACAGTTACACTGTTTGGCTGTTACGCTTTTCTGTTCAATTCTAAATGAAATGACTGACTGGTAAAGAAAATAATTACACTCGTATCAGAAAAAGAGAGTACATTTTAACGAATAATGATGAGAATGCGTTTTATAACAGTACACATAGTTTTTGATTTTATAATTAGTCCTAAATAATCAGGCACAATTCTTTCCAGTTCAGATCTGCTAACATATTGAGATGTGTGTATTTATTTTCCTAAACTAAGGGCCAACATTTACCGTCGTTTCTGTGTAGCATGTTTCTAGCTGGGTCACATGATTCACAGATGTTATGGCCACAAAGGACGATTGTTCAGACCCATGATGTGCTGGAGCCTGAGCTTAAAATAGCACGATGCGACTACCTGCTGACTGCAGGCTTGTGAGACAACCCCTTCCGCACGTAGCCCCTGGGAAGGACACCAGGAGGTCAACTGCACATCTCTATGACAGGGTAGTGGTTTCAGCATTAGAAGCAGTTAATAGTAGTTCAGATGAGGAGATATTAGAAAGGGACATTAATTTGAAAAATAGCTGTCTAGCTTGGACTGCTGCAAAATGTTGAAGCATTCAAGGTGAACAATGTTAATTCATCTGCAAGGATGCTGAGACTCCCTGACACACCCTAAATTCATAAATATACTGTTTTAAGAACCATCATTCATAGATACAATAATAATAATAATAATAATAATTTCCTAAAACAAATTAAACTCTAGCCATTTGCAATTTTTTAGTTTTGTTTATTCACTTTACTGTTAAGGCTGAAATATGGGGAATGTGGGGATTTTTACGTTACTTAAAAATGACAACATCTAAAACATGTAAACTAGGTATTTGTTACAGAATATGTAACTACATTATTATTTCAAGTAGTAGCAGTATTAGTAAAATAAGTATAGTGGTGGTAGCAGCAGTAGTGTTATTCATACACAATTTCACTAAATCACAGTGTTAATCATAAATCAAAAATGTATTATATTTAGCATTAGCACGCCCTTAGTGTAACGTATAGTAAGTTCCACCCACCATAATCAAACTAGTCTGCATCCTCTCCTTTCATATGGTGTGTTTGTTCTGCACTGCGTCACGCCAGGAGGCAGACCACCTCCCACTCATGTACCTGTCACATCCATCACAGCAAGGCCCTGACGACTCGGCCGTGCCAGGAAATGATCAGACAGCTTATGCTGCTTGTTTGATGTGCTCCTACTGTTTTCAGTCACATCACACAGTTATGATGTGATGTTTCATTAAACAACAAACTGCCATAATCCAGGTGATTTTTGGCTCAAAATGAGAGAAAGGTCACCAGTATTGAATGCAATATAGAATGTGTTCAATTTGTAATTAAAATGATCAGAGGAACGTACTCCAAGGTAGAGAGAGAGAGAAACACTGCTGTGTTGAAACTGGATCAGAGGCTTAGCTCAGTGCCATTACCCACAGCAACATACAAGAAGAGAACCAGAAACGTCACACACACTCTGACCAATGGGAGCTGTCAAAGGATTGTCAAAATTCCAACATTGAAAAATGATGCCTGTGAAGCAGTTATGTTAAATAAAGGTTGTTTAAAAGGTAATATATCCCATCATTAACATAAAAAAATTACATAAGAATGTAATAGTAACCTGTTGCACTAACCTTCATTTTTGTTTTTAATTATTAAAGGTCATGTAGCCACATAACTATACCGTAACCTAGGTGACTATAAATCATCATCTCCGTCGTCCACTCGCAGATATAAGTTAACGTTAGGTTAGTTACCTAGCTAAGCTATGTCTCTGACTTTATTTTATTTCCTGCCTTTATTTTATTTCCCTTTTTATAGCTGTAGAAAATGCGTGAGACGATGACTCAACCAGGCAGCAACAGCTTTTCCGGTGAGGCTAAGCTTTAGCGTTAGCTAACCTAACGTTAGCTCACCAGCTCTGTGATGAAGTGCCTACGTGCAGATAGACACACAGCTCTGTTCCAGCATCAACCTCCGCATCCATCCGCATGCAGACAGACAGACATACGCCAACAGCGACTAGCTAAACCAACACTCTAAAAAAGTACGATACTGCTGTTTAAACACGGTTTCCCCTTCAAGCACCGTCCTGCCCTTTAAAACGTTATCCTTCCTCAATGCGGAAGAGGAGGAGGGGAATGTCCTAGCTTAGGTCGTGTTCAAGGTTGCCAGTGATGGGGACGGCGACATTTTTACCCTCAGGATGCTAGCTGTTTAACACCCCTATATCTAACCTAGTTACCCGTTTCTCTTAAAAAACTAGCTAATGTAGTAACGGTAGACATTTAACTAAACATAAGACATTAGTTACCTTAGGTTAGCTAACTGGGGTTAACAGGATCAGTGTAACGATGCGTTATAAACTATGAACGTAAGAATATTTGAATATGTGCATCATTTCAAATTTCAAACGAAGATTTTAGCATAACGGCTAAATTAACACCTCGCTAGCCGTAAGCTAGTTTAGCGAATTGAATATAACTAGCTAACCTACATTAGAAACACCTGTAGCTGGAATTAATTCGGATATTAAAACGAGCCCCTACATCCTTCAGTTAGCTAGCTAGCGTTAGTTAACTGACGCTTTAATTCGCTAGCGAATTGAATATATAACATATTAAAAACACACGTAGCTGGAATTATTTTGATATTAAACGATATTAACCCAAAACGAGCCCCTACATCCTTTAGTTCACTAGATATCCTAACGATAGAGAGCGAGGCCCGGTGTTCTATCGAGTTGTGCTACCCATCGATATGTGCTTCTTTACGGCACTGCGCATGCGCCCATAAACATTTTTTTATATGTTTTCATGTTTTTCATGATAATTCCTTAAGTGTTCACGAACATCAGGTCTACTTTCTTCCTGGCTGTAAATAAACTTGAAAAACGTAGCGCTAGCTAACTAAATATAATCATTTTAAAAATTAAAACACGTTAAAAAAAAGAAGCACCTAGGATAACCTACAGTTCCGTTCGTGTGTGATCTGAAGCACTTACCTGGTTGGAGTGTAAGAGCTAGAGACAGAGAGCGGATGAAGCGGATGCTCAGCGGCTGCGAGTCTGGAGTTCTGGTACCGCAGCGCAACGTGACCGCTTACAAAATCACGACCCGCTCGTGAATATTCATGAGCTCATGAATATTCAAAAACGTGCTGCCAACGTCTCTACGTCACGTGCTCCGTCACCAACCACGCTGCCTGAAGCATGTCGGTTTAGCACGTAGGCTAGTGGGGTGGTGTTCCCCATTACAGGATGTTGGGGTAGCCCCAAACCACACAGAGCATTTAACTATGTAGAAATGTATTTAAGTTTGAATGACAAACTAACCTTAATCAGGATAATTAGAGAGTTTAGTTTTTTTATACTGGTGGTGACTAAAATTACAGATACAAGTTTGATTATATTTAATCTAGCTATTTTAACAGGACTATCCACTATATTATACTATTACACTATTCTACTAAATAGTGTAAACTAACGTTAGATGTGTATTTCTTCATTATAGTCAGTAGAGTTAATCTGTTTGTGGTCATGAGACACTTGAGTTTAGAAGATGGAGATAAAGAGAAAATGCTGAGTCACAATGCAGAGAACAGGTCAGATCATTTAGTACAATATTTTATTTGAATGACCCCCATTGTACAATTCTAAGCAATGCAAGTCACACATTGCAATTATAGCTAATATTTTAGCTTTAATTGTAATAAAATACTGAAAATGCACAAGGAAAACACAAAAACGCACACAAACAACTTCACACCATCTCATAAAACTGTCTTTATAATTTGATTAATCTCTGTTTCATTATTTAAAAGGTATGAAGAACAGACAGAAGGAAAGGTACGAGGCATTCAGGGCACAACAAAACAAACTAAAAAAATAAAATCCAACAAAACACCAGGGGTTGTGTGCATAGATTTAACAAGGTTCTGTTCCCTGAAGCATACAGCAATTATGTACAGTGATTGTACGTTTTAGTAACAAAACAAAAAAAAAATCCCAGCTGTGAACATCCTGATACACCATTATGACCTTGAGCAAGGTGATTTGACCTCAGACTGCTCTAAACAGAGCATCCCTGCAAATTGGCAATGTCATTTGTGTTAGATAAAAGCATAAATTAGATAATTTAATATAAATATTTTGATACGTTATACTTTACAGTTTTAATACATTGCACTGTACCCAGTGTTTAGATCCTCCACATTTTAACACCGATCATCATTTGTAATCACATTTAAAAGACAAAAGTGCATTAGGCAACAGACCTGTGACGACACACAGCTTTAATATAATAATATAAAATCATGCAAAGGTTGAGGTGTCTATTGATATCTTGGGAGTTTCTAGGAAAGGCTATTAACATTAAGGTCAATCATTCAACATATTTTTAAAGTAGCCCTGAGAATTATTATGAAAACCTTATGGCTGGAGCACTCAGAAACATGAACATGTAAAAAGTATCTTATTGCTCAAAACATGTTAAATAACATCAGGGAGGAACGGATGCGCCATAGAGAACATATTTTTTATTGCACGATCTTTCAACATAAATGTGAATATGTGGTTGATGTGATATATTATATTTGATTTCCTAAATAAATAAAAAAAACACTGTAGTGGCCAGTTTTGTGTGTGAAATTTTCAACACCAAATAAAATCAGATGTGACTAGTAATGTCTCAAAAGTGCCTTGTTGGGAAATGTTCGTAACAATGGCAGCAGTCATAGTGTGTCTAGATAGAAAAGCAGGCCTGAAGGAATTTTTGCCAGTATAGGAAACCTGTATTTATTCTTAGGGCCAAATCTAAACATGCAAAATGTGCCTTGATAGACCAAAATATGCACTCCATCCATCCGTCTTTTTGCTCCTTTTTAGTTAGTGTTGCAAAGGGTCTAGAGCCTGCAAGCTGGAATAACCACTCAATTGGACAGGGCCAATAAAGCCCTGAAAAGGTAATGTATCATTATCATTATCATTATTTATTTATTTCTTTTTCTTTTTTTTCTTTCACTTACAATGCATGTAATTCCCAGTGTATTGCAGATTTATTGTTTTCTTTGTTTAAAAATTATACATTTGTAGAACATTTTTGTGGAAATGACCTTCATTTGGACATTAAGTGCATATAGTGGCAACAACAAGGGAAATTTTGCGATGCACTTTTATCATGCAATTCAAGTTAAGACAAAGTTTAAGTTAAAAAAACAATGCCCAGTAAAATTCAACCTCCAAATCAGGTAGCTAAGCATTTCTGAAAGTAAGACATGATCTTTGATGTATGAACATTTCTCCAGGTCTCATTGTTGCAGGCAACTCCATTCAGTCAGATTCCTGCTACACAAACACTTCTTGCTGAGGAATGCTGGCCTGAGGCGTGTGATCTTGAATAAGGGCCTCAACAAGTTCAATATTGGCGAGTGTAGGGGACATCTCTGGGGCTGTGGTAGAGGAGGAATTTGAGATGAGATCGCAGTCGAAATCAGGGAAGGGGTCCAGGGTGAGGCCTCGTCGGGCTTTGGCAGGGCGGTCTGGCCGCTTCTTCAGCTCCATGATTAGCTCCATGGGGGTCTTCTGCAGCAGTTGCGTGTCGAAGGGCGTGCCACGGAAAAAGGTCTGTCGCTTAAAACGCTCTAGCGTTCGAAGGCGTCGAACTGGCGTCTTACACAGAAGCTGCGGGGGTTCAGGATGATAATTAGGAGTACAGGTTAGGTGTAAAAACATCTTGCATACAAAAATAGATATGTCCATTTTAAACATTGTAACTGTCAGGGCCCACATACTTTTACACGTTCTTATCACTGGAATGAATGTTAAGACATACATCCTGTCAACAACAAATATGGTAATGATGGAGGAGGTTGTGATAAAGTAAATACTACAAAAAACAAAAAAGCTGTAAACAGTGTAAAAATTCAGCCATAAGTTTTTCTCTTTTGCCATAATTTCTATGTCCTTATTGCAATAGTAGTGTTTTACTTAATCTACACACTACTCTGCCTTCAATACAGACAAAATGAACTCGTATCCAAATCTGTTCTTTACTTTGAGCTTAAATGAGCCTGAACACATGGTAAATAACAGTGCAAGATAGCATTCTCGTGCTACACAAAAATGAAAAAAAAAAAAATTCTTGTATTTGTTATTTGTACACTATGTATTTGACAACTATAAATTATAGTTACATCAAGTTCTATTTGCACTGAATTATTTCCTAAAAGACTCATTATTAAGGCTTATTTTGAGGTTACAGACTTGCACTCCTATAGACTTCTTATGGAATTAGCCTCCTGTTAATTTTAATATCCTATTATATTCTAAACAGTGTTCATATCTCACCTCAGTAAGCAGAAGAGCAAATGGAGGAGAGAAGTTTCTGGGCATCTCATAAGGAAAGCTGCGTACCTTCCTCAGCATGCTGCAGTGATCTGGCTCAGGAGGCACAGGGAACTGTGACAGGAAAGGCCAATGGAAATTAAATATTTAATAACATGCACAAGGTCAAGAAAAGGGCACAGGTACTTAAAAGAAACAGTTCAATATAAAGACTGGAGTCTAAATTAAAGATTCCCTTTGGCTTATCTCAAATGCAATCAATTGAAAAAGACCTGTTTGGTGTCCAAAGCCAGAGCTACAAGATTAATGTAGCAAAACCATTATATATATATATATATATATATATATATATATATATATATATATATATATATATATAGTTGTGGTCAAAAGTTTACATACACTTGTTAAAAAACATAATGTTATGGCTGTCTTGAGTTTTCAATAAGTTCTACAACTCTTATTTTTCTGTGATAGAGTGATCGGAACACATACATGTTTGTCACAAAAAACAGTCATAAAATTTGGTTCTTTCATAAATTTATTATGGGTCTGCTGAAAATGTCACCAAATCTGCTGGGTCAAAAATATACATACAGCAACAAAATTTGTCAATTTTGGTGATGTAGCGAGTTGTGTCAATCAAATTAGCTTCATGTCATGGCCTCTTCACTTCTTGTAAGCGATTCTGATTGACTACAGCTGTTGACTTCTCATGAGCCCATTTAAATAGGGCTCATTTGACCCAGTGATTAGACTCAGCTACAAAAGCTACAATGGGAAAGTCAAAGGAACTCAGTGTGGATCTGAAAAAGCGAATTATTGACTTGAACAAGTCAGGGAAGTCACTTGGAGCCATTTCAAAGCAGCTACAGGTCCCAAGAGCAACTGTGCAGACAATTATACGCAAGTATAAAGTGCATGGAACAGTTGTGTCACTGCCACGATCAGGAAGAAAACGCAAGCTATCACATGCTGCCGAGAGGAGATTGGTCAGGATGGTCAAGAGTCAACCAAGAATCACCAAGAAGCAGGTCTGCAAGGATTTGGAAGCTGATGGAACACAGGTGTCAGTCTCCACAGTCAAGCGTGTTTTACATCGCCATGGACTGAGAGGCTGCCGTGCAAGAAAGAAGCCCTTGCTCCAGAAAAGGCACCTTAAGACTCGGCTGAAGTTTGCTGCTGATCACATGGACAAAGATAAAACCTTCTGGAGGAAAGTTCTCTGGTCAGACGAAACAAAAATTGAGCTGTTTGGCCACAACACCCAGCAATATGTTTGGAGGAGAAAAGGTGAGGCCTTTAATCCCAGGAACACCATGCCTACTGTCAAGCATGGTGGTGGTAGTATTATGCTCTGGGGATGTTTTGCTGCCAGTGGAACTGGTTCTTTGCAGAAAGTAAATGGGATAATGAAGAAGGAGGATTACCTCCAAATTCTGCAGGAAAACTTAAAACCATCAGCCCGAAGGTTGGGTCTTGGGCGCAGTTGGGTGTTCCAACAAGACAATGACCCAAAACACACATCAAAAGTGGTAAAGGAATGGCTAAACCAGGCTAGAATTAAGGTTTTAAAATGGCCTTCCCAAAGTCCTGACTTAAACCCCATTGAGAACATGTGGACAGTGCTAAAGAAACGGGTTCATGCAAGAAAACCATCACATTTAGCTGAACTGCACCAATTCTGTCAAGAAGAGTGGTCAAACATTCGACCTGAAGCTTGCCAGGAGCTTGTGGATGGCTACCAAAAGCGCCTAGTTGCCGTGAAAATGGCCAAGGGACATGTAACCAAATACTAATGTTGCTGTATGTATATTTTTGACCCAGCAGATTTGGTGACATTTTCAGCAGACCCATAATAAATTTATGAAAGAACCAAATTTTATGACTGTTTTTTGTGACAAACATGTATGTGTTCCGATCACTCTATCACAGAAAAATAAGAGTTGTAGAACTTATTGAAAACTCAAGACAGCCATAACATTATGTTTTTTTACAAGTGTATGTAAACTTTTGACCACAACTGTATATATATATATATATATATATATACACACACACACACACAATAATAAACACAATACAGGAATTATTAACAGATTTCACAAGTACACAATGATCCAACATGTCACATATAATATATATTATGCACTGAAGAGTACATTAGGATTTAATTTTTGATATTGCCAAGATATAATCAGTCCCTGGTAAATGTGTAATGAAAAATAAACATCACAGCTCCAGCAGAGACCTAAAGATGCTGACATGCCTTGACTGAATCAATAATTTGGGGTGAGGGGAAAACTGTGTGAATAAGATTTATGGCAGAACCATTGATTGAAACATATACAAGGACAGAAAATAATATATGCAAAAGAACAACCAAAATGCACTCAAGAGCATCAGTGCATCAGTGCACGATAATGCAGTCACATGGCAGAGACATGTTTCATGACCTCACCTTGCCAGTGGCCAATGCAAACAGCAGAATGCCTAGAGACCACCAATCAGCAGCGTGGCTGTACGGGCCTCCGCTCAGTACTTCTGGAGCTATAAGGGAAAAGGATGCTTTTGTAAGACTGAAGAAAATGCCCTGGTTTTTTACATCACATGACTTTGTAGTTTTTTCTGATGTTTTCTTTTTTTTAATAATCTGTTTGTTTTCTTTACATTGTGTCACAATGGCTACATTTTCATTACACATCTCATTAAATCAATTCAGATTGTTTCCTCAGTTCCCGAGGGTTTATAAATGTAAGTGAACGGATATTGATTGGTAACTAGTTTGAAAGAATCTGTCCTTGAAAAGGCACGCATGCGCACACTAATACATTTACGCTAGTGCTGGCTTATGATGACAGCACTGAGCACATGCATGCAGGCATAAAGACGCATGAAACCAGATCTGACTGTTGTATTAAAAGTTGAATCCCCAGAAAACAGATACATATCCGGTCTACGACCACATATGAAAGCGACTTCAATCTGATTAAAAAAATAAATAAATAAAAAATAAATTGACATGTCCGTGCAGTCTTGATTTAAGCTAAAAAACAGAGTTAATCCATGTCAACATGGTAATGTAAATGTAGTCAATGTCTTTTTGAATCTTTTTACAGTACCTTTCAAAGAAAGTTAAGAAATTGCATTTCTTATGCAACGTCAACAATATATTGCCCACAACTTCATTATTAGAACATTGCAAGTATGTATGTAATTCAGTTAAAACAGATGGATGCCTACGTTTACAATTTATGATGTAACAAGCATACACACTATACATGCATTAATGCTTACATTCTCAAATATATGAATCAGTCTTTGTCTGTATTTCATCCTAATATAATTACCCATGTACTGAATAGTGCCACAGATGGTGAATGCCCTTCCTCCTCGCTCGAGCCGTCGCGACAAACCAAAATCAGCCAAGCGTAAATGCCCTGTGACACATTCCCATATAAACATTAAATCACTACAACAGTCTGACCCACTAACACACCTAAATACTGCACTATTATGTCCACTGGACTGGTCTGCAGACTGTGCACATTACTGTAGCATTTGCCTAGCACTGGGAAAATGGCTTCAAGGTCATTTCACATCTCTTATATCTTTTATCCTTGGCTGTATTGCAAGCACAGTGACAATTTTCTGCACTTTTTTGTCTTATTATTAGCACATTTACTGGTTCTAAATAAAATATATGGATATATATGTAAAAATATATATAATTATTTATATACATCTAATAAAAATATGAAAAAATTCTTATTCATCATTATTCTAAAATAAGCATCTTTCTTTTTCCAAATGCAACAACTAGCCTTTAGATATAAAGAAAATCTGTTTACATGTTGTAAACATTTACTATTTTCTGGAACATTCCACACTCACACTAAAGAAAAGCAAGCCTCCATCACCCCCTAGTGGTTTCTGTGCAGAGTACAGTATGTTCTTACCTTGATCCGTTAAGAGGATATTCTCCATCTAGTGAAAAGATTTAAAAAAAGGAAAAACTGTTTGGTTTGCGGACATCAGATCCCTCATCCCTTATTTGATCTCTTATTTTATCAACTCAGTAAGACGCACACAAAGTGCTTACCTTCACATCACGGTGGATGATGCCGAAGTCATGAAGAAACCCTGCAATTTTGAAAGTTTTCACATTTTGAATTTTGAGGAAATGCATACAAATTTAAAAACACAAACATTAACATACATCCAGATCCCTAGCAAAGCCTTTCTAGACTAATCACAATTGTTACATCAGGAGGAGCCACAGAGGGCAGAAACACTATTCACTAAGGCCCCAGAATAACTACAAAATTTGTTACAGTTTTAATCTAGGCTAGACTATGTGATATGTGCTTGTGGGCAGTTTCAGTAATGTAAACCAGCCAATAAAAGCATAATGATTTCATCTGTTTTATCTTCTTTTACAAGCCCTGCATAAAAGAGAATGTGTTTCATTCTCAGGCTAAATAATACAAATTCTCTCTGGCTGAATTATCACTTTAAACCTCCTAAATCTTCAAAGATAAAGACAGTGAGCTACAGGTTCAGTACCTACAGCTCTGAAAAAATTAAGAGACCACTTAAGCTTTTAAATAGGTTTCTTTGATTTTGCTATTTATAGATATGTTTGAGTAAAATAAACATTGTTGTTTTATTCTATAAATTATAGATATAAAATAAATATAAAATATTGACATTTAGAGCAGTTATTTCCAGAAAATGAGAAATGGCTGAAATAACAAAAAAGATGCAGAGCTTTCAGACCTCAAGTAATGCAAAGAAAACAAGTTAATATTTTAAGTTTTAACAGTTCAGAAAAAAACAATTTGGTGGAATAATCCTGTTTTTAATCACAGTTTTCATGCATCTTGGCATGTTCTCCTCCACAAGTCTTACACACTGCTTTCTGATAACTTTATGCCACTCCTGGTGCAAAAATTCAAGCAGTTCAGCTTGGTTTGATGGCTTGTGATCATCCATCTTCCTTCGTATTGGTCTCTTATTTTTTCCAGAGAAAAAATGTTGGGTTGGCTGGGTTATAGGAGTAAAAGATGGATGCCTGGACATACTGGCAGCTACACTGAGGGATGTAATAATATGGTAAGTGCAGGCTAGTGGTAATATCAAACATTTGTATGTGCAAATACAAAAATGTTTACAAAAATACAGACCAAATGCACGAAGATGAGCATTAAAGAGAAATATAACAATCTCTATATTACCTAAACACTCTGCTCATCCAATATACAAGGAATGTATAATCAAATCTAAACATCTGTCCAATCTATCAACTGCAAACCTAGCAGATGTTTAGGATTCAGCATCTTGTGTTAACTGTTAAGAATAAGGAGTATCTGAACTGGTAGAGAGAATGTTGAGTGCTTGCTTGATCATTTAGGAAATATCGTTGGCCTCGGCCCAGTATGTTTATCTGTACAGCACAGATGGAACGAGTTCACTTAAAGTTCACCTCACATTCTCATAATGTGGGGAATACACTTACCCAGAGCAGAGCCGAGCTCAGCAGCAAACACCTTTACTGCATTCTCTCCAAACTGACCAATCATCACCCAGTATGTGTATAAATCTCCTGTGCTACAGTAGTCACACACTGGAAAAGGAATGAGCAGAATGTTAATAATATATACCGCCAAACCAACACACAGAGCTATACACACAGAGAGTCGGAAAGGACACACAGACATAAAACACACAGAAACAGAAAACTATCCAGCCAGCCGGCCAGACAGACACACAGACACACTAATACACGGTTATACTCTAACTCAATCGCTTACAAAAACACACGAGCACAAAGATCACATCTGTTACACTGGCAGAAGACCAAATTCAAACCAACACATCTGTCAACACCATCTGCCACACCAATCAAAGATAAGCACACACGTATGTAGGAATTCATATACACTAATACACACTCAAACACATACACATAAAAAACAGATTGAGGAAGGGGGGGAATTTCAATTGATTAAGCTTTAGCTCTTTAGTTAGATTTTGGTTGATAGTACACTAGCTTATAATTTTATAATACTGATGATTTAGTTTTAGCTCACTGGATACATTTTTCTTGGATGCTTGGTAGCTTTCAGCTGCACTTGTGGAATTAGCTAGCTATAACTCACTCATTTGGCTCTGCTCGGTAGCTCCATAGCTTTACGTATAGCTTTTTATAGGATATACGTAGCAAACTTACTAGATTTTGCTTGGGAGATTGGGGGATTTGAGGTTATGCTTCACTAACTAGTTCAATTTTGCTTGCTAGCTCACTAGCTAGCATTTACTTATACTGGTCTATTTAGCTTTAGCTTACTAAACGCTAGCTAGCTAGCTAGGTTTTGCTTGGCATCTTGATAGATTTTGTTTATACTAGTTAATTTACCTTAAATAACTTAATTAATAAATAACTAGAAAACAAGGATTTTCCTTGGTAGCTAGTTAAATAGCTTGCTGGTTGATTTAGCTTTAGGTTGCTAGCTAGTTGTGTTCTGACTGACAGATTTCTCTGATTGTAACGTAGTGAGACGGCGCTAAATAGATTACAAATAGTTTTTTTTAAGCTGTTTCAGTTTCAGGTTTGATGAAGCTTCTCATCATTGAGTGATTTAAGCTGATCCTATAAGAAGAGGACCACACAGCTCCTGTTCTGCCTTTCACTCTAAAAACTTCCCACTGCTTTCTGTAATAATCACATAACACAGTACTGTACTTTTAAATTCTGTACTTCAGTACTACATTTTAAAATAAAATACTTACAAACATTAAATACAAAAGAACTTTAGTGTGGAGCTTAAAGAACACTTAAACTTCTACTCAAATAATTTATTTTATAAAGCACTTGTACTTTTCCTTAACACTGACCAGTGTACAAAAATGGGACAACCTGCGCAAAATATAAGTTATTTATTGGTTAATGAATGCTTTTGATGCAAAGTTTCTTTTAGGCTACAGGTATAGCAAGCGCCCACAAGACAAAAAAAAGAATCGAATTAGAAAGAAAACATTTATTTGGTGGCGTGGAGCTTTAACTCTGCAGACAGCATGTTAAATATGAAGGATTTCTAAGTTGAAACTACATTCCAAATACTATGTAGGGTTTATCAAGCTTTTAGTAGACTAAACATTTTGAGGACAGTTCTTTATGTAAGTGGGCATAAGTCAGGAATTAAGAAGTCATCAAAACTGGAAGAGTCATCAAAACTCAGCTTCAACACTGTACCAGGAGAACAAACACCATAACTGAATGAGGGGAAATAAAATCAGATGTTTGCTAAGTCAGTGAAGGGAAAAAAGATCAAGGTTTGAACAGGGAAATGTGGTGTGCCATAGAAGAGAACTGGGATCATCTTCTACACTTGAAATAAAATAATGTTTTATTATTTATTGTTTTGTATTAAGTAATCTGAGTAATCTACAAACAAATAAATGTGTATTTGATACTTCCAAAAAATAAGAAGCATCATGCGGTTTCTTGTTTAGGCGTATAACATTTTTTTTAGGTAGCACACAATCTTAGTCCATGAGTTGATTTGGGAACCACCAGCCTTTCCTTTTCCAGATGACACTGCTGTGAGTATACATGTACACTGTACGGCTGGTACAGTGATATACAATCCCTAAACTAATCTGTGTCTCTGTTTTGGCTCTACTGCAATACCCTTAAATCAGTTTGGCCCCTTTTCTACTGAGACAGCCTGCCCTCACTCAGAATAACAGACAGCCAAGTCTGACCCTGGAGAAAACAGCACCATGGACTGTCACTATATACTGATAATCTACTTAAGTGCCTTTTAGCCTTTGGCGGGTATAGACACTGCAGTCCTGTTATCTTTCCGGCTGTCCTTTAAGCAAGTGCTGGAGAATGTCTAGTAAAACACATCCTGTCTCCCTTGTCTTGAGTACGACAGAGATTTTCATCTGCAGATATGTACTGATCTCTCCAAAAGGTGGAGTGGAGAATTGAATAGTTAGTCAGTCAAAAAAAGATTACATTTTCAGTTAGTGGTACCAGCAGTACCACTGTAGCCCATGTGTTAAAAAAAAACATTGTTCTATGGCATTACCCAAAGAACCATGGAAGCACCTTTATTTTTTTAGAATGAAGAACAGTTAAAACAAATATAAAATGTACACAGTTTACCTGTTTAACCACTCAGTCCCTCCCTGACTTTGTACTAGTTACATTCACATGCATCTTCATCTGCTTATACAGCTCTGAAAAAAAATTATACGTTTCTTTGATTTTTACCAAATTGAAAACTTCTGAAATATAATCAAGAGGAAGATGGATGATCACAAGCCATCAACCCAAGCTGAACTGCTTGAATTTTTGCACCAAGAGTGGCATAAAGTTATCCAAAAGCAGTGTGTAAGACTGGTGGAGGAGAACATGCCAAGATGCATGAAAACTGTGATTAAAAACCAGGGTTATTCCACCAAATATTAATTTCTGAACTCTTAAAACTTTATGAATATGAACTTGTTTTCTTTGCATTATTTGAGGTCTGAAAGCTCTGCATCGTTTTTGTTATTTTCAGCCATTTCTCATGTTCTGCAAATACATGCTCAAACATATACCTATAAACAGCAAAATCAGAGAAACTGGTTCAGAAACTGAAGTGGTCTCTTAATTTTTTTCAGAGCTGTATATGATCAGTACTTAATTCCTGGCTTTAAGTTGGTAGTTAATTAGCTAATCTGGCTGTGTGTTTGAACTATTTTTTTTTTAGTTTTTGCTGGATGTACACAGCTTGCTTGCTTATGTGGTGTCCGCCACATGACAATATATATTACAAAATATTTTATACTATGGCTTAAACGTGTGAGGTATCACATAAGCAATGTGCCTGACGTGCTAAGAAGCAAGTGTGTAATGAATAAAGCATGCAATTAACAGAATGCATAACTGATTCAGAAAATGCTCAACTGCTTATCTGTGTTATCTTCATAAATCAAGTGCAGAAATTAAAGAGGGTAACTTCAGTCACAAAACAAGACTTACCATAGTTGGACTAAGTAAAAACTTGTGTGAATTCAGTCTGACTAATTTAAGTCTCATTTTAAAGGTGAAAAAATTAGAAGGACACAGGAGGAACCTAAAAATGTGGAAATAAGGGTTTGTGGCGGCTAGGGGAATAGTGTTCAGGTGCAAGGAAAGGTGGACGTTCTGGTGGGAAAAGCAGGAGGAAAGCTGGGCCAAGGGGGCAGGGCTCTGAGTCACTCACTAATGTAGAGATGACGCTGGGTCTGCCAGCAGTCCTGCAGGTCATGGACGAAAGGGTGGCGGACCTGACGCTGCAAGGCAACAGTCAAACAACAACAACGGCACAGGCCCACTGAGTCAATGAACCACTTTAACCACCACAATTCTGCCTGTCTACGTGCAGAGGTCTTTAAAGGGTCTATTAGAGAGGTGGCATACATCATGTCATCTCCTCCATTCCAGCCATATTTTCTTGCCAACAAGTACAATCCAGCAACAACTGATCACAATGCAGGTGATGGGACTGAATGGTCCTGCAGCCATCTCAGGACTGTCCATTCACAAAGTATTAGATGACAGATCTTTGAATGTGATTGTTCAATAATCCACTGCAAACTACAAGAGATGTTATATATATAAAAGAGGAGCTCAACATGGCTTCTGTTTCCCTTTAATAAACAGAGCAAATCAGCTTCCCACCTTGATAAGAAGAAACACAGTCTTCAGAGTCACATTTTTGAACGTTACTGTTCACAATAAAAATCTTTCCTATCAGATATGTTTTTTTTTTATGTTTTCATCTTCATTCATACCAGTGGCCTGTTCCTGTGTGACTTGAAATTACTGCCTGTTTTTGTATATAAAGACTACAAAATAAATTGTCTCCTACACATCGGACACTCATAACTGAAGACAAAAGTTCAACAGAACAACCGAATGGATTTGTGAAAACTGACCTGGACTATCACTTCTTCTTTAGACTGGTCCAGCACACCAAGCCGAAGAATTTCAGACTTAGGGATAACCTAAAATCCCAAAACAGACACATAACGTATAAGAAAACACAACCTACAAAGATAACTTTGACCCCCATACATGTTCCACAAAAATATAGTACTGTTTTGCTAAGTGTCAGTTAAATTATCTTGTGCATTAACAGCCCCTTAAATATATTAGGCCTAAATATCAAGATGGGAGGTTGGATCAGCTATACATCATTAATCTGAGATTTGTTACTCAAATAAGAGCATTGTGTTACAGATACAGACACATATTTCATGCATGCATGATATACATTTTAATATTTTAGCAATTTTACAATAGAATAGGAGTCATGTTTTTACCTTGACTGCGTAAGTCTTTTCTTTTGACTTATCTTTCACCTTTAAAATGGGTCCAAATGAGCCTTTCGCAATGTAACCTAGAACCTGGGGAAAGAAAAAAAAAAAAGTGTAATACAAACCAGTCATCTTTCCACAGTTTTTTTTGCCCTGCACAATCGCAGTCTTATTAGACCCTGTTTTCAATCTTTCATAGTCTTACTTTGGGCAAAAGTTACATAACATGCCCCAAAGTATGACAATATAGCTAGCTAAACTGCTTTGAAGAAGCTGTATTTACATTTTTTCACTTATAACTTCACAAAAATTAAAAAATTAAATCGCACAGTGAGAGAGAAATAACTAGGGATGTAGCCAATTGTAACCCTGTTATTTGAAAAGGAGTAATTTCCAGATAAACAGTGATATACAGTGTGCTCAGAGAGCAGGGCTTTGTCAGGGGCCCAACAGAGGCAGCATATCTAACCTGGATGTTAAATCCACAACCCTGTCATCAATAACCACTACAGCTTTTGCTGGTTAGTTGAGCAATTATGGCACTGCTAATAATACCACTACAAACATAAAGATAGCAGAATAGCAAACTCTGTCTTGCTCTGCTCATTCACAGATTGTTAAACCAAATAAATACAGAAGTACAACTGAAGAGAGCTTTCAAGCTAAAAGAGCCTTGTTAAAATCACAAGATTTAACCACTAAAAAAAAAACACAGTATCTCAAATCATAGTTTAAAAATACTTTTTGCATGTACATAATGTCACTTTAAGTGTTTTTATTTTATTTACTGTTTACTAACATGTGCTCTTTCATAATACTCATAATCAGCTTGCTTGCTGCTTGCCTAAAACTGATGCCTATTCTGTCCAAAACTGGATGCATACTGCTAGACCTGTCATGATAACTGCGTTATAGACTTATCATACAATAAATGCACATGACAATGATCAATTTGAATGAAATATAAATTGATGTCATGTTTATTTGCATGTATTTAAGCAGAGATTTTTAAACAGGCATGCAGTTTTTTTTCTCCCTTCTGGTCTGAGGAGATTAGAGAGTACAGATTTTCACACACTTTAATTAAGGGATACACTGTAACTTCTGTCAGCCTAACAGGTAACTGGTCTATTTTTATATATTAAAAATGACCCCAAGACAAGTGGGGATTCCATTTACGTGATTAAGCTGGTATGTCGACTTTAATATGAATGTATTTCTGTGTACACACATATAATAAAATTGTTTATCACAATAAATCCTGAACAATTTACTGTCAATTAAAAACAGTTATGGTGAAAGGCCTTAATACTAACCACAAATGTTCTCTTTCGCTCTATTTTACTATACCTTCAACTGTCGGACACCTTTGTGTAAAATAAAATTACCTCCTCTAAAGCTCTAATGCGTATTGTCCTGTTACTAACATACTATAAATAAATCAGTGACTATAAAACTAACATTAATATATAAGTACTTATAAATGTGAGGAACCACAAATAGGCCCATTAAGGGGGTTACATCACAAGTTTTTTTTATTTCTCTTGTTATGTAAAAAGTGTTCCACTGTGAAAGTTCCCTACCTGAAAGTGTTCATATCCAGGGACAGTGCGGTGAGGGAACTCAGGCAGAAACATGCTGATGAACCCCGGGAGACTCCACTCCATGCGCAGTTTCTCTGGGCCGGGCATGGAGGAGAGCAGATGCACTGGGGCATGCTCTCTCTTTTCCCGAATCATCCGGCGGGATGGGGCGAGCCGGCACAGTGCAGGTGGGAGAGAGATGCCCATATTGGAGAGAAAGCCACGCCATCCAGACAAGTAGCGGCTCTCCTGCTGTAAAACGCAATAAAATACATTAACCAGCTCTTAATGTGAGTGAACACAGACTTAATTACTGTAGAAAAGTTCACACTGGTCTAAATTAAGCCTCATAAACTGATGACTAACTGGGTTTGACCTAAAAAAAATATGATTTGGTATGCTTTAGCCTGCAGCAACACTGCATGAATTTATAATTAAACCAGTTATAGTTCATCACAGTAGAACATACATCTGAGTGTGTGTTTACAAGGCAAACCAGGTCTGATCAAATCTGTCTTTTCTCATGTGCCCCACAACAGAATGACTGTAAAAGATTAGCCGCAGAGTCCTTTATTAATGTTTATAGATAAGGGTTAATAAATGAATTCCCAGGCTAACCTTTTTGTGTCCATACTGCTGCATGAGGTGCCTGCACACCAAAGGGAGTTTGTTTAATGTCAGAGTTAACTTTTTGTAATTGGTCCTGAAGACCAAACTATTTAGAAAAACGCTCCTACAGTGCACTTGTTCAGTAGATCCAGACTAAACACCTCTTTTAGTTAGGCCAAACTCTGATCCTTTGGTCCAGGTCGTGGTTCATGGCCCCTTTTACACTTGCTACTTTGGTTCGGACCAAACTGAAGAGTCAAAAAAGTCTGGGCCCAACATGGTAGGTGCGATTAACCCTAAAAACTGTAACCTTTATACTTTTTCGTTGGATCAATTTGTTGTTATTTATTTGTTTCCTGTGAGAGCGCCCTACGCAGCTGGGCACGTTTATACTTTTGCATTTGTGTCCCCGCATCTCTGCATTGCTCTGCAGTCTAATCTGTGAAGGCAGGAAATTTTGAGTGGCTTAACGAACCAATCACAGCTCAGCTGTCCGCATTGCTTAGTTACATTTCTGGGGAGGTGCATGCCGGGCTACGGCACATGGTCCGCTTCTGTGTGTAGGAAACAGCATAGGTTTGACACAAAAGTATTAATTGGCCTTTAATGTCCCCCGTATCACTACTAGGAAATTAAAGGTCAAAACATCCATCATGCTCTTCCTAGTCCAATAATGTGCCTTCTCTCAATATCTGTCAACTGTGCAAAATGTCTTATGTCCAAACTTTATAGAGGCATGTCTAGCAGTCAGTGGTCTCTCACCAAGAAGAACACTACCAAATAGTGACAGGTCGTTTGCAAACAAACCGGATTGAAGAAGCAACACAAGGGAACAAGGGATTTTTTTTTTACTGTTAAAGCCACACCTAATTGGTGAAGATGTGTGGCGGAAGGGGAGGAGTTACAAATACACACAGCATTGCACCAAAAGTAACCTGTTTAACACCGTCTTGTGGCAAGACCCTGTCTAGTCAGACCACACCTGTACTCATTTACATACAGTTCTGGAATAATTAAGAGACCACTTCAGTTTCTGAATCAGTTTCTCTGATTTTGTTATTTATAGGTATGTGTTTGAGTAAAATGAACATTGTTGTTTTATCCTATTAACTATGGACAACATTTCTCCCACATTCCAAATAAAAATTTGAGCATTTCTTTGCAGAAAATGAGAAATGGCTGAAACAACAAAAAGATGCAGAGCTTTCAGAGCTCAAATAATGCAAAGAAAACCAGCACATATTCATAAAGTTTTAAGAGTTCAGAAATAATCAATATTTGGTGGAATAACCCTGGTTTTTAATCACAATTTTAATGCATCTTGGCATGTTCTCCTTCACCAGTCTTGCACACTGCTTTTGGATAACTTTATGCCACTCCTGGTGCAAAAATTCAAGCAGTTCAGCTTGGTTTGATGGCTTGTGATCATCCATCTTCCTCTTGATTATATTCCAGAGGTTTTCAATTAGGATAAATCAAAGGAACGTGTCATTGTTAGGTGGTCTCTTATTTTTTTCCAGAGCTGTATCTGCCTGTGACATACTGCATACTGAGTTTTGAAGGAATCTGAGTGTGGGATTTTGTCAATAAGTGTATAAACTAACAAAAATCCCTCATGACAACCAGATAAATGTGACCCACAGCATTAAAAACTAACCTTAACAGATGCCTACTATATACACAATACGCATGTGTACAATATAAGTTACCTACCTTGGTGGACTTGCTACCATCGGCGCCCATCACACCCACAGCTTAGCTCTGGAAACTCCGTTCATCCTATATGTGGTTCGTCCATATTGTGAGCAGCTCCAGCGTTAGCCCGCAGTTTCCGAGCCTCTCTTATTTAACACATCTTTCCAAAAAAAAAGCTTTATAACCTACAGCCAGACCACAGCGCTGCACGCAGAGCTGCTGTAACACAGCCAGCAAAACCAACTCACATCCGAATCCCCATGAGAGAAACAGTTATGGCGACATAAACAAGATAATCCACGTTAGCCTTGTTTTCCCACCACACTCCTATTCAGACAGGCCCCGCCCCCTGCTCTTAGATTGGCTGCTTGTAGAATCAGTCTTGCGGTCAGGCTACCGGTAGCCTTTCCAGCGCAGTGGGAGGCATCCAGTTCACCAATCGCCGTGTAGTGGGCGGGGCCTACCGAAAATAGGTAGGAAACAAAATCCCCACCACCGTTGTTGTCAACCTACTGCCTACATCTAATTGGCTGCTGCTTTTCGGCGGTCCAATGAAAAAATCGCTCCTTCGCCAACAAGTCACGCCCACACACTCAGGAGCGCGTCTTGCCTCTAGGTTTAAATAATTCACTTCAAATTACTTGGAAATGTATATTTTAAAACGTCTTTCCAAGCGTGACTAAGTAAAAAAACTGCATCATGAAAAAAACTGCCGTGCTGAAGATTCACAGTCATATCTCCGTCCAAAGTCATGACATTGTTCACTATTTTCTGTACAATATCAGGTACTATCGTTAGATATTTATTGTAGAGTTCCTTTTTGATTACTTAAAAGCTAAAAAAAAAAAAGCTGTTGAACAGTATAGAAAATCCAAGTCAAGGCCTGGACTTGGACTGATTACATACAGCTCTGGCAAAAAATATTATTTAAAAATATTATTTCAGAATTTTCAGACCTCAAATTTAGCAAAGAAAACAAGTTCATATTCATTAAGTTTTAAGAGTTAAAAAAATCAGTATTTGGTGGAAAAACCCTGGTTTTCAAGAACAGTTTTCATGCATTTTGGCATGTTCGCCTCCACCAGTCTTACACACTGCTTTTGGATAACTTTATGCCACTCCTGATGCAAACATTCAAGCAGTTGGCATCAGATGGCTTGTGATTTTCCATCTTCCTCTTGATTATATATTTTAGAGGTTTTCAATTTGGTAAAATCAAAGAAACTTATCATCAATAAGTGATCTCTTGAGTTATTAAGTGGTCATCTTGTCATTTAATGTTTTAATTTTTTTCCACATGGTAAATTAATACTGAAGTCATTCCAATTATAAGGGAACACATAAGGAATCAACCTTTGGTGAAGCATTTAGACAGGCTCTTATCTGGGGTGCTGGAAACTTGCGGTTTCTGAGGCTGGTAACTTGAGCCTTTTTTCTTGGAGCGGTCCTGATGATAGCCAGTTTCGTCATAAAATTTTTGATAGTCTTTGCGACTGCACTTGAGGGAACTTTAAACTTTTACTCATATTAATTTAATTAATATATTAGTAAATTAATTCAACCTCTTCAAACACAATATGAGGACAAGAAATTCAATTAATTAACTTTTAACAAGCCACGGCTGTTAACTGAAAGCCATTACAGGTAACAACTACCTCATATGGATGACTTTAGTATTGATCTACATAAGATTTTTTTTTAAATAATGATAAACCAATGAATTCCATGTGTTCCATTTTAGTATAGTTAGTGCTGTATATTTATGTAACGTAAGCCTGACATGGCAAATAAACATTGAAACTGGAAAATTGCTAGTAATTTTAGTCAACTAACTTGAAGATGCTGGTCATGATAGTCTTACTGTTCAACCAGCTAGGTCCTGTTGGTCATGCTTATGACAAGCCAGCAAATTTAGGCCAACCGTGCCAGTCAACCAGCCACCTGAAAACTAATAGAAAATGCTGATGAAGTGTGTGATTGCGTAAGGCACAGCCTAAGCGATTGGATTATCACAGTGGTATGGGGGATTTAACAGATGATATCTTGCAATCTGGCACAACCTGTTCATGGGGCACTGTGCATGAATTAATGTGATCGTGGAGATCAGTAACTCTGAGCTGCTGTTCTCTGTTCACTTGATCATGGTTATTTTATAACTGTAAATATAAAAAAAAGAAATACTGAATAATCAGCACTCTAGTACTCAATAAAAACTGTGTATCGGTTTGAGAGCCGCTAAGATAGACAAGTATGCCATAAGAATAATAGATAATATATAATATATATACGCCTTATTATTCAACAGTGTAACTTGTTGTTGTTTATAAGTTGTAATTGTTTATAAGTCTACATTTTGAAGTGTCAATAACTACCAACTAAAATGGCACTGGCTCATGCTTAAGTATTCCCTTTATTGCCTTAAATTTCCCATAATTCTGCTTGTCTGCTCTGACGCAGGAGATTTAAAAAAGAAGAAGTGATGAATACTTTGGTGGTGGTGGTTTACGGATGCACTGTAACAAATCTTGCTCAACAACAACAACAACAAAAAAACTTTTTATAGGGCTTTTTGCTTAATAAATTGAATAAACATAATCTTACAAACTTTTGTAAGTTGGATTTTTTAGAGATAGATAGATAGATAGATAGATAGATAGATAGATAGATAGATAGATAGATAGATAGATAGATAGATAGATAGATAGATAGATAGATAGATAGATAGATAGATACTTTATTGATCCCCGGGGGGAAATTCTTGAAACTTTTAAGTGTTAAATGTTCTAACATGCGATATGAAAAAGGGGAAGGCATGGGCTAACATTTGAGAACTGTGACCTTTCCGTCCCAGCCTCATCCCTTGGTGGTGAAGGGAAGTGATGAAACAGCACTTACACCTCCTTTTTACAATATGGACGGTTCTTCAGCAAGACACAAGACCCTCAACTGGGTGCAGGCTTCTGCTCACTGGTGTGGTTTTAATTTTAATATTTGATGTGAAATAACCATTGTATATCCTTTATTTTCTTGATAGTGTCCTAGCAGTTACTGTTATTCCATCAGCCTGAAAGCCGATTGTATCTTGAAAATATTCTGACTTTTTGCTTCCTTCAAAGGTGAACAAAGACTTGGTTTAGTTACAGGCACCATAATCTGTCAATGCTGTCTGAGACACTGACACATTAGACATCGGCAGTTGCCTTTAGTTTCAGATGCAGCCATTTTTTTATCTTTATATAATGAAATATTCTCCCTCTGTCTCTCTCTCTCTCTCTGAAACACTAGATTTAAAACAGTTGCTGCACAATTGCCCATCACGACCCAGTAAGCAAATGTGATTTCAGACTGAAATAAGTCATAAACCATATGTGACCTCTGGGACTGTTCAGGCACACTACAAGATTATCAAGAAAATGAGCAGGCATTACCATAATACACTGAGGTCCCAAAAACAGCACAGTGCAAAAGTCTTAGTACTGTAAAAATATATGAAATACGTAAATCGATTAAAGAATTGATCTATTTATCAAACAGCTTAAATATAATCAATACAAATAAATATTTATATATCTACAATAGGCTTTAAAGCTTTAGTGCAATTGAGCACTAACATTTCTTTCTTTAAATTAGGTATTAGTAAGTAAAATATCATATAAAATGTGTGTATTTACAGTATGTGCTCTAGTTTTTTTATTTAGACATTAGGCATTATTCATTTAGCTATTTTCATAAAAATATCAAGCTATTTAAACGTGTCCAAGAATAGTGTCCACACTTCCAACTCGGAATAACCGTCCCTTCAAGAAAATAACCTTTGACTTTTGTAACATCACACAACCTTCACACTGTTTTATTTTCAAGGGACTGAAGACACTTGCTGCATGTTCATCAATAATACTATTAATTGCTCTCATATTGTCTTCATATTTAGATAAGGTAAAACTTATGCTGGTAAGATCTCACGCAAATTAAAATAATTGTAAAAAAATCTAAATGTATGTTTGAAACAGAACAACATCACCATGAACAATTGAAAAATGTCTGCAACTCTAGGTCTACCATACGTTTTCATCAAATCCCAATTTTTGCAAAAATTGCCATGTCAGAATTGCCATGAGAGGCTAAAAAATTGCATGACAGTGATTATAAGGAAAAAGATTTCTGTGTAATCTGATGTGCTATATACAGCTCTGGAAAAAAAATGAAACCATTTAAAATTATGAGTTTCTTGGATTTTACCAAAGTGAAAACCTCTGGATTATAACTAAAACCATCAAACCAAGTTGAATTGCTTAATTTTTTGCTGCAGGAGTGGCATAAAGTTATGCAAAAGCAGTGGGTAAGACTGGTGGAGGAGAACATGCCAAAATGAATGAAAACTGTAATTTAAAAAACAGTTATTCCAGCAAACATTGATTTCTGAACTTTTAAAACTTTTTGAATATGAACTTGTTTTTTTTTTTTTTTTTTGCATTTATATCGCTCTGAAAGCTCTGTATCTTTTTTTGTTATTTCAGCCCTTTTTCATTTTCTGCAAATAAATTACAGTATTTTTACTTGGAATTTGGGAGAAATTATATATGTAGTTTATAGAATAAAACAACAATGTTTATTTTACTCAAACATAAACCTATAAATAGCAAGATCAGAGAAACTAATTTAGAAACGGAAGTGGTCTCTTAATGTTTTCTAGAGATGTTTATGAATATTTTATATAAAGTTACAATAAATCCCCACATAATTATACTGGAGGAATATAACTAGCATTAGCTAATTGCATTCAACCAGTAACTGGATTATTTATTGGTTCTCTGACAAATCAGGCCAAGATTATCCAATATTACTGATTTAGCTGAGAGTTTAGCGATTTGGAACACGCCCGAATTCAATGCGCTCGCTCTCAGTAGCCTAGTTAGGCTAGAACACAAAAGCGCTTATTGAAACACAGCCGGGAGGAACAGTAAAGATGGCGGCGCTCATGCGGCACGCTGGATGCGTGTGTACAGTACTTCAGCCAGCCTGGACAGTCAGAATCTCCAGATATGTGAGACGCAGAGTACCGACCGTCCGTACGGAGCCGGAGTGCTCCAGCTCAGACACTAAATACCTGCAGATTAAAGGCGCAAAACCAGAACCACTGAAGGAGGCTGAGGGAGGTGTAGGTCAGAAACATGGAGGCGAGGTTAGAGCTCCACTCCTGCAGCACTCAGACTCTCCTCCACCTTCCTCTTCTTCCCCTCCTCAGAAAACAGCGAGCAGGAAGACTGTGTTTACTCCCAGGCTTTCAGTATTAAACCAGGAGAAAGGCCTGCGGTATGATAAGGCCCAGCCTGCTGACAGGAGTGTGTCGTAAGTATTTGGAATGGACTTGGTAAATTGTAAACTGTTTGAGTAAATAAAAGTCAGAGGCATATACATAAAATGTATTTATTACTTATTTAAAGTTCCACATACATACTTTGTCTTCCTGTGTAGCACTATATGTCAGAAAAAAATGTAAAGAGCTGCTCCTAAAACATGTATTCTATAACCAAGAGGATTAATAGGGATTTTATTTTCGTTTTACCGCAGTGACAGCCCTACACGCTACTGTGAAGGCTTTACATTATATATAGGAAATTTGCTATGAGCTTTTGATTGCATTTATACATACACAGGTCAAGCATAAACTTATGACCACCTTTTGTTTCTACACCCATTATGCACTTTTCCAGCTACACTGACCATATAGAAGCGCTTATCCCAAAGATACTGTCATATAACCAAAAGAACAAAGTTTTTTACCCTTGGCAGTAGTGGACACATTACCCAAACCATGTATTTGAGTTAAAGTGAAGATACCAAAGGTAAACGTTTACTGCAGTAAAAGAAGACATCCTTCCTTAAAACATCCAGTTGAGTAGCAGTACAAATGTGTCTTTAAATGTACCTAAGCATCAACACACAAAGTACAATTATTTGTTATGGCTCTAATGTTCGGTTTATTTACTAGTTTAAGTTTAATAAAATTTGCTTTAAAACCAGGTTTACAAATGAGTTTTCTTTTACAATACAGCATCTGTATATTTCTTATTAAATATCATTTATTTGCATGCTGTTGCACTGTTGAAATGTAGGCTTGCACTGTGAATCTCTGTCCAACAAAGTGTAAATGAAATGTACACTGTTCTCTGATTGGTGTTTTTTGTGTTACATGTTACTTTTACATGTTAAGTTTTAAACAAACCAAAAGTACAGATTTTGCCTAATGTAGGTGAGTAAAAAATAAGACATTTCACATTGACTTGCTGTGGAATTAAACAAAAAAAAAGTCACCCATATGGAAATAGCACAGTAAAGATGCACGAAAAAAACGTCTTTAACTGCTGTAAAGTAATTAACATTTATTTTGTTATTGTAAACCACTGTCATTAATCCACTGATTAGAAGACCTGTCTGGATTCGTTAGTATCTCCTATTCAGTAGATATCTTATCTCTGTTTGCAGACGTTTGGTTAACCTGGCTCGCTCAAAGATGCTCCGTGAGCAACAAGGCAAGATTCTTCTGGAAGGAAGGCGTCTCATTACTGATGCCCTGGATGCTGGAGTTTCACTGCAGACAGTCTTCTTCAGTTCAGTGGAGAAACTTAAGGAGCTTCCCCTCGAAAAACTTGCACACGCCAGCTTAATCAAAGTTAAATTGGAGGACATCAGAATCTGGCCTGATCTTGACACACCTCAGCTTATTGGTAAGGAGCAAGCACCTCTTTTAGTGCTGTCAAGTGGACTCACATTTTTTGATCTGGGATTGACCGTGCTTGTCATTCACAAGTTCAACATTAAAAAAAGTAAAGTTCACCTGTTGATATAATTAATATACTCATTTAATGTGTTGTACTTACCCTGTGACATTATTATTGTTATTATTATATTTTCTAAATTAAAATTAAGCGGCTTTGGTGCCTAGGCCTCTCCATACTGTTTAGTCTAGACTCTAAACTTGCTTGTGTTAAAGTGATGCATCCCAGAAAGCTGTGGAGGAGGGCAGTTCATCTTGTGAGTGCAGAGTCCTAGTGCTACAGTCCCTCAATGCCCCCACTCTCCATAACCCTACATACTGTTTACAAAAATGTTTCTTCCATAGACTTAACAGTTTAATTAATATAAGCATTAATTTTCAGGTAAACATTATTGTTAATGTGAGATATTGCAAGGCAAATTCCTTGTGACTGACTGACATGTTCCTTGTCTGATTATGAGGCATGAAATTAAGAGCTGAGTCTACTGAGCCTTGACTATCTGCAGAAAGGGGCCTCTTAGTCACTGTTCTTCTTTATCTGTGGTTCTTACTGAAGCTCTAAATAGACTAGACTTGACTGAGGTGTGGTGGTGTGCCAGAGTCTGGTCTTGGTATTTTGTTTGTCTTTACCTTATTGTAAATTATTCTAGTCTTTTTGGACTCTGAAGTGTAGACCAGCAATGACCAATGTGTTTTGTCTGACATAATCTGGGGTTATTTAATTCCATCTCTTTAGTCATATGGATGTTTTGAGTAGAAGTTATTAATTATATTTTTATATTTTATATAATAAAAAATATAACTGGGTTAAAGGTGTAACTGTAACTGATCCGTGCATACATCAATGCCCTGGAGAAAGGGTTTAACACTCTTCAGTTGCCAAAAAACAAAATTTGTCTGTTATTTATATTTGCAGCTGTGTTTAAACGCCCAGAAGTGTCCCAAATGCAGTTTTGTGAGGAGAAGTATGGGAAGGCATTGCCATTGACCCTTATCTGCGACAATGTGCGGGACCCTGGAAACCTGGGAACAACTTTACGCTGCGCAGCTGCTGCTGGATGCCACAGCGTTCTACTTACTAAAGGTAACAACACTGTGGAGAAATCCTCCTTTTTTTTCTAAGATGATTTCTTTCTCTTGCTTAATTTTTATTTTGAACATCTATTGACATCATTGATGGTGTTCAAGAAATAATACAAATAAATTAATAAATATTTTAAACTCTGTTTACACCTGGTCATTCAGTTAGTCAGACTGAATGATTTCAATTTCTTTTTTTTTCTTAGGTTGTGTTGATATCTGGGAGCCTAAAGTTCTTCGAGCTGCCATGGGCTCCCACTTTCGCCTACCCATAATACCAAGTCTCACCTGGACTGACCTCAACCGCCACCTTCCTGCCAACACAACTGTCCATGTGGCTGACAACTGCAGAGGCACCACAGAGGAAGCTGAATTCCCAGCAACACCTCAACCACAGAAAAAACCCGGAGACTATGGATGGGTCAGAAGCCGCCATAACTCTAGAAAAATGAGTTATGATGATGATTATGATGATAATTATGATTTAAGCGAATTTCAAGACTATGAGGAGGATGGATTCACAAAGACGAGGCTTGATTTACAGACTCAGCCATATCATAACGGTTGGGTTGGTAGGCACACGGCCATTGTGATTGGTGGAGAGACTCACGGCCTGAGTCAAGAAGCCATGCAATTGGCTAATCGAACAGGGGGGCGGAGATTAATGATCCCCATGGTGCATGGAGTGGACAGTCTGAATTCTGCCATGGCTGCCAGTGTGTTACTGTTTGAGGGCAGGAGACAACTGATGACAGGATAAAAGAAGATGGTGTTAAATGGTTTACTCCATAATTGTTCTCTTCATCTACAAGAGTACATCTGTATTATACTGTATCATGACAAGTTTAACTTAAATTGGGTAAAAAAAATGCTTAAACACAATTATTTTTATGTTTGCTTTATAATAAAAAATGTCCTTATCTATTTTTCCCTTTTTGATCCATAAACACTCAAAGCCAAACCAAATACTTAAATACTGATTACAGTGTTTTTACAGCAAATTTAAAGCCAATATATGTTTATGCTTATACAGAATATGTGCACTTTATAATATAATATTGTGTATTTTATTGTATATATATTAAATAATAATCATTGTTGTATTTCTACTCTATGTTCTCATAGGTCCACGACATATGCTATGACTATGCCCAATATAAATGAGTAGTTTCTCAGGTTTTGTTCAAATCTGGGAGCCTAAAATGTTTTTTGCCCATTTGGGTGCCCATTTTCTCCTCCTCATAATTTCCTCATAGTCTCACCTGGACTAATCTCTATATGTATACATACAGAAATTGTGCAGTTCATAATTTAAACTGGAGTATGTAATTGTATCTGTCAAAGAAATTACTCAGTACTGTATATCTTGATTTCTGATAAAGAAACCAGTTTAATCAAAGAAGAGAACACATCTTCATCCACTTTAATATACCTGTTCCTTAACATCACCTCCCCTCTTTACTAGGATACATTTAAATGATGCTGACATGTTTTGACACCCAGTCTTTGCAAGCTGCTGATCTCTGGTTGGACTTGTCATCTCTGCTTAGTCTTAAGAAAGCAACAGCTGCCATGTCATCCTTTGTCTTCCAGTTAGCACTGACATTTCCAGACTTCATCCTGCAGTACGCAAATATATCTGACAGCTGTTACAATTGGGATTAGAGGTTAATGATGCAGAAAATATACAACATCTGTTTAAAGCAGTGTTAGTCTTGTATATAGTAGCTATTATTTGGCTACTGTACTTAACTATATTTGGTATTAATATCTGTCTTATGTAATCCAGTTACAAGTGGACAGCCTTATTAATCATAAATTTGCAAGTGCCTGTTTGTAGTTGCACTCTGTTTATGGTGGGGTTACCCAATCTTATTTGCAAAAGGCCTTGTTGGGCTGCAAGTTTGCAGTCTAAACCAATTCAAAGCACATCTGATTTCACTTGTTTAATCAGTTGGACAGTCTTCAAAATAAAGTCTTTCTTTTAGCCTTTTAAATGAGTAGAGGGACCTACACATTTAATGTCACTGTTAGTGCTAAGAATGATTTAACGCCTGTGAAAGGAATTGGCCACTGATTGGCGATCCAATTTCCTCCACACACCAAAATAATATTTGTCCATAGGATTGGGCGTTATCCCCATTTTTCATACAGTCATACCATGGCAAAACATTCCAACTTTTCCCAGACCATCTTCTTCAGTTTATAGCACGGACACTGTGTACTAAAACAACTCAGCTATTCCATGTAATAAACAGGATGTTGCTTTCAGCTAAGGCTGTCAATCACTTAAATATATGAAGAAAAACGAGATAGGGTATGTTGCTTTTTAAGAATATAGGTATGGGGGAGCTACATATCATACTGCACTCCAGTTAGCAGATGCACTAAACCTTTGCTTGCTTCAACTTTTGAGAGATATTGTGCTGTATATTTTGCAGTCAGTAACTATAAGCCTGTATCTATACTGGTACATAATCAATTCTAAACATTTTTTGCCAAGTTTTTGTCTCTTGTGAGAAATGATGTACATATGGTCACTTAAAATATTTTATTTCCTATTCTGGCAATGCTTTGTAGTTTGCGATGCACATTCTGTTGTAGACTAATCCCTCCCTCCCCTGCTGTGGTGGTGCCCCTCTAACCTAAAATTCCTTTCTGAGTATTGAGTGTAACCGAGCAGCAGGAATGCCTTCACATGCATGATTTCCGAACCGGAGCATGAGCGCCAGTAATTACTGTGGCCCATTTGCACTGACTCATTCTGTACAGAGCTGACATGCGCTTATACTCCAGCACACAATCACTCAGCTAATGTTTTGAAAGCTTGGAGGATTAATCATAGGCTATGATAAATTCAGCAAATACACTCACGCTGCTGTCCAGTTCTGGGTAATTAATTAACAGAACCCCCAGCTTAATCGTAACAGAGCAGGGTCATTATTAGAATGCTGTTCCTTTTGGCCAAAACTAAAGAAATTTAATATTTACTTAATTTCCTGTTGTGTATGCATCCACCCTGTCAAGGCAAGCTGAATGGCAGGATGGACTAGCTAAATGCTAAAGATTGTCCCAGCTGTAATACAGGCCAATTTCAGAATGTAAATGTACCTCTTGAACCTAAATGAAATTGTATTCATGTAGCTATGCTAGCTAAAAAAAAAAGCTTATGCTAGCGCAGTGGAAAGCCTCTCTTTGAGATGGGCTGACTGTAGGAAGCACTGCTGCAGGTATGTGCACAATATATATCCGGCAGATTCTAGCCAGGTGCTTTTCAGGTGTTAGGCTAAAAGCTAACTCTACAAGACCATACTATCTCTTTAGCCAGCTCACCTTTTGGACTGGACACTAACAATATAAGACAGGCCAGCAACACCGAGTATGTCTCAGCACTGGTTAAAACAGGAATAAATACAAAAAAAAAAAAAACAATTACGGTGGTCTTGTTAGAGTTTTAAAACCAAATTAAGCTATGATTTAAACAAATCATTGATTTTATGAGCCCTCTGTAAAAGAAAATCAACCTGTTTTATTCCTGTTTTTTTAAGTTGGCAAAAAAAAAAAAAAGTCAGCACCTGAATTTAATTAAGTGAATGTGCATTGTGTGGTGAAAGAATGAGGTCCGCAGACTACCTGAATATACTGAATATAGACCAGGTTATTCCATCAATTAATTTTTTTCTTCCCTGATGGCACGGCCATATTCCAAGATGACAATACCAGGAATCATGGGGCTGGGATTGTGAAAGAGTGATTCAGAGAGCATGAGATCATCATTTTCACACATGGATTGAGAGAGTTCACCACAGAGTCCAGATCTTAACCTCATTGAGAATCTTTGGGATGTGCTGGATGGAGAAGACTTTGTGCAGACTTTACCATCATCAATACTACTTAATCTTGGTGAAAAATAAATGCAAAACTGGATTGGAATTTGGTAAGATTGCAGAAGCTAAATGAAACAATGCCACAGTATATGTCTGCTGTAATCAAAGCTAAAGGTGGACCAACTATTTTTTGGCCAGCCAGTGTATATTGGCTTGTTAAACTGCATTTGGGCAGTTTTTAGTCTAATGAAAATGACATACTTTATAAATTCTAGAACATCCTATACTGAATTAATTCATTGTGTGGCATCTTTAAACAAAAACCGCTGTAAGACATTTTTAGTATTTTCTCACCTTAAGTCAATGAGGAGTATTAATAAATCCCACTCACTTTCTGTGAATTGTGTGAGTGAGAAAGAGAGACAGAGAGAGAAAGGGAATTGTCTGCTTTTGTATGCATGTATGCATGCTTGAGCACACAGCTAGGGCTTTATGCCATTTACAGAGAGAGGCTCCAAGCTATCATCAATATTATTGAATTTGGAGGCATTTTAGCCCTTATTATGATGTGATGAGGAGACGAAAGCCCCATTGCCTGTCTGAAGCACTGCGATTTATTACACTGTAATCATATCAGCTTCTCTAAGATAAAATAAACATTTTCAGCTCATGAACTGACTGATGAAGTTATTTTCTGTACAGACCTTGGGTGCTGGTTTGTTCTCTCCCTGACAAGGTATTTTTGGTTGTATATATAAGCTACATATGCATTTACAGTACCTTGGGAAATATTACTAAGGAAAGTATTTTTACATTAAACACACAGGAGCATGTTTCCTGATGCATGTTTTTTCAGTGATCTAGGCCACATGTCATAAATAATATCTTTACAGGATTGGCTTATTTTATTCAGGCTTTCATTTCAGCCTAATTAAGTGTTTAAAGATTAAAGCCAATATATATATCCAATGAAATTAGGTGAGTTTGCAGTACTGGAAAAAAAAAAATCCGCAGCCACATTTACTTTTTAAATGTTAGTGAAATCTTGATATATTCTTTTCTATACAAATGTATTATATAAAGTAAAATCTGATCCACTAGAGGGGGCTGCTATACAAGCTTTTGCAGCATCTCAGTCAAAGATTTTGGAACATACATTTTCCAAGCATGTTATGTGATTATTGATTGTATTTTAATTTTTTTGTATTTACTCTTTTGTATTAATCTCTCCAACCCCTTCTTAGCTTCTTAAAATGTAACCATGGATAATGTTCATTGTAGTGAGAGAACACTTATGGTAAACAAATGCAGCTTAAAAATGCAATGTTGGGCTACAGACCATTAGGATACAATTCAATTCAGACAAAAAAAAAATCAGAAATCTCTTCAATGATTCGATTTGAACCAATGTGCACAGCTTCTTAGACAAGCTTTGATTTACCTTTTTTTGTTTATATTGTATATTTGTAAAAGTAGAATAATATATAAAGCCATAAATGCACTTTTTCATATTTGCACATCAGCTACAAAATCCTATCAAATCACCAATATCAATATTCATGTGGGTGCATATTGTGTAGGTAATTAAGTATTAATCATATTTATTCTTTTTTTTAACAAACCATGTCTTAAACAGCACATCTACTTTTTTTTAGTACAAACTGGACACCAGAGATTGCCTGTTGTCCTATTCATCACATTTAAAACACTAACCTGTGAAAAAAAGACATGTTTATAATCATTTTAAGAAGTCTTTTAAACATTCCTCCTTCCAAAAAGTTACTATATGTTATAATAATAGGAGATTTCATAGATGTAGTGATGGTAACCTTTTACATTGTAACTGTATGAAATGTATTAATTACCTTAAATATGACCTAATGTGGTGTATCTGAAAAACACATACCTTCTTGAAACTAGAAATAGAGGATGGGTGTTGCTCACAGTCAGAATCAGCTGTTAGACTGATGAAATGTGACATATTCCCTGCTGATGCTTCAGAGGCACCAGATGTTTCACTTGGGTCCTGTGAGCCTGCGTCATTTCCAAAAAAATGTTGTCAGTTTTTTTAAACTGCTTTTTAATTGTGTAAATAAATGGATGAAAATAATGATGAATAAATATTTATAACGGCAGGCACCATACTGGCACACATTTGGGGCAGTTTAGGGGATGAAACCCCTGCATAAATAGAGGCGGCATAAAGGGCACTTCATAACAGCACACTTTTCAGTTGGAGGCTCATCAATAAGGGCTTTCAGTAAGAAACATAATCCAATTTCTGGGCACATCTTCATAATTTATTACAAGAAGGGGCACCCAAGACTGCACTTCATCTGTTTCCCACAGCCTATTGGGCACTTCACCTCATTTTTGCATATCTTGAGCGCACTTAAGATACACCTTTTTTAAGCTTAAAGACAGCTTGTTGCAGCTGGGTGCATGCCTTGTTCTTTGGTTTAGCTTCTGATAACACTTTAGGTCTGAATGAAGACTGGACAATGGTCCATACAGAGATGTGATTCTGTGGTTCTTTATATGATCTGAACTGAGTGACTGTAGTCACTCAGTATTGACAAAAAAAAATTGTCAATAGAAAATTTAAGCTTGTGGGTTGGGCAACATGACTATTGTCTATCATTATTAATTATATCACAGTATGTTTTATTCTGAAGATATTGTGCATATGTCTATTTAAATGGTCTGCATTACCTTAAGCCAAACTTTTATTAAAAAAAAGAGTTGTTGTAGTCCATGCAGTTACATGCATCTTTAATTTTAGCTGTTTTCCCCTTAAACTGAAGTGAAAGGAGTGTCTTAGTATTGTGACACCTGCTTAATCATTCTTTCTTCTAAAATCAAGAATAAAAAAAGTACCCTGCTTTCGTTTTCCCCAGACAAGGCTGTTTACTAGATTTTGCTCCCAGCTGAACTTCATAAACACACACCTAAACACTACTCATTTACAGAAAATATTTTTTTTTCATTGTAACATAAAGTAAAATATTTCTCCATTACCCCTATGCAACTAAAAGGCAATGTGCAATTATTTGTAAATACTGTCTTAAGAATTCTTTACTTTTTTATTATTTAATCAATTGTTTGTACTGCGTGTTGTGCTACCCATTTGCCGCTGTAATACTGTGAATTTTCCCACTGTGGGACTAATAAAGGAGTATCTTATTATATCTCTTATCTTATTTAGGATTTGGGGCATTTGATTGCACCGCTACTGCACTGTTAGCAGTGAGATGATATCAGTATTTTATGCCACAGCACCTTCAAAACTAGACAATAAAGAGCATTGCTATTGTTTTTTGTGATTATGATTTTTTTATTGTTTCACAAAATTTGAACAACAAGGGAGTGAGAAGCAACAGATGTTCAGTAATCGAAAAAAAAAGAGCATAAATGACAGAGATATCCTGCAGAAAATCCAAAATACACAACGCAAAATCTGCAATGTTTCAACTGTTTTGGGAGGCGGTGGTTCACTCAAGTTTTCTATATTGAGTAAATTAACCACTCCAAATGAACCCATGTGAATTCCAGGTGTAGTCTAGTTTTGTATGGTTGTCTTTTTAACAGCAGTAAAAAAATTGCTTGCACTGTAATCATTGAGGAGACATAAGCCTGGAACCCAATCAGATTCATAAGAATATTAAACAACACTGTGCTTACATGTTTCCAAAATTTTACAATCAAGGGAAATTTCTAAAACATTTGAACATTAAAATGTACCAGGGTCAGATGTGGTAAATATACGCCACTGTGTAGTTAGCATTTTTATTTTATTTTTTTTAAGTTTTATAGAAGATGAATAAGCTGTTGTTCTGCTAAGATAGAGCCAGATAGTGTCTCATTCTGGGTTATAACCTAAGGTGTCAAGTTTCCTATCCCATAATGCAGTAATATAAAGAGGTTTTGTGGAGGCTTCAATAAAGCTGTGAGAAATCCTACAGCTACACCTCCTCTTGAAGGTAAATAAGGTTGTATCCAGTTCACTATTGTATGAATGGCTTTACTAGAATCCCATGGAACTCCCCATAGGCTTTGAATGCTTATCTTAATGGCAGGTACAAAAATTAAGTAGAAGCTGGCAAAAAAAAAAAAAAAACATAAAGATCACCACAAATGTTAAATACTCTTAGAAGACCAAGAATAGCATCGCCATTGCTGAAATGCCATAGAAGATTCTATACAGCCAATTGTGATTTGGCACACTGCAAAAAACTAAAATTTAGCAAGTGAAATTTTCAAAATTTAAGGCAATAAATCTTATTTTCTTCTCTGATAAGACTTTTTGTCTTACTAAGCGTTGTGTTAGATTATTTTGCTTATGTTAGGGATAATTATCTTAATCATTCTTACTTAGAATTAGTACCTTATTTGAAGTAATTTGAACTCAAAATAAGCACAATCAAGCAGCAATTAAGTTATTCTGATCCTTGTGTCCAAAAACAGTGACGTTTTTGCTTGATTTAGGTGTTACTTTACTCATTTTGAGACTTTGCCTTAGTTTTTTTGTAAACATTTTACTAAGAAAAAATTGCTTACCCCATTGGCAGATTTTTTTGCATAATATACATATATTTGTCTTAATTTGCATATATTTTGTCAAGTTTTTGCCAATGGATTTTTTGCAGTGCATTACTAGGCTTGCCTGTGTTTTTTCTTGTGGTTTAAATGTGACACTATTCAGACTATTGTAATCTACTCAGTATGTTGTAAAAATGTAACCATAATATTATATTCTTGCTGTATCACTAACCTTTACTCCTATGTGAAAAGTGAATGGAAGTTGAAGTTAGTGTATGATTACCTTTCAACACTGTGATTAAGTGCCGGCAGACATGGGAGACTATGATTAAAACTAAGAACTGATGAGATGGAAAATGGACCCAGCTGTTGATTAGAGAGGAGAGGAGAGCTCATTATAGACTCATTATGAGGCATCGAAGGCCTACTTACCTGTGATCCATACACTCAGCGGCTCGCCACTGAAAATTTCTGCAGTTCTGCATTCTCACACTCACAGAGAAGGTCTCCTAGGAGGAAACGTACGTAAACATGCTCCCCTCACACACTTAGGTGAGTAAAAGTGACCTTGACGAGCCTGAAAAACCAGTTGAAATACTACACAGATTGATGCATGGTAACACAACCAGAGCAGCCAAACCAACTGGTGCGTGAAAGCAACTTGTGCTTCTGTGAGCTGGCCAGTATGTTTGTCCCAGCCTGAAACAAATTGCTCTCCTTTATGAAGCTTATTCAAAATCAGAGCGAGTTAATAACATTGAAACTTGAATTGATTTCCACTTAATGAAATTTGCTCACAGTAAGCTTTTCTACGCCGCAGGTAATTAGTTTCATAATGCAAGTGTGTGAGCGGCCACAAAAAAAAAAAAAAAGATTCTGTTCATTTGTGTGGTTCCGATAGGTAGGGTGCAATGAGCATCAGACCAGATTAAGTGTGGGCAATGTGAGAATAGGGTATTATTACTGTGAGAAATTGTCAATTGTGTCAAAAATAAGCTTTTTTTCAACCTATTACAATAGACAGGTATAACTACTGTATATCAGAACTGCATAAGTAATGATAGACACTGTCTACACAAACATTTTGACAGCAGACAGATACATACATTTCAGTGAAATTTCTAATTCTTATTGGATTTGAGTACAGAAAAGCAAAATATATAATTGATGCTGAATAACTGTGCTTAAAATAGTTTATTGTTGTTTTATTGCTATATTATATTCTTTTTTTCATCTTCTTTTTTTTCCTGACAGATTTTCAGCAAGTACCACATGTTGCTGTTTTTGACATATCTAGACCCTTCTGTGATATTTACTTGTGTTCAGCGTTTTGATCAGACTCGTGGTTTCTGTATATTTCTGCATTATTTTTGCATGTAGAGAAATGAATGGGCTTCCCTTTAAATTTAACATTGATGCAAATAAACTAGAAACACCCATCCAGCCACATGGGGTACCACAGCAACTACTTCACAAAACCTGAGCAGCTGCACAGCTCTAATGAGGGAAGGTAGGCTGTGAGTTTTGGAGTTACATAATGTACATAGCAGTTGTGTAAAAAGTGTGACTGTGTTGATTTTTCTACACACTGTACATTATACACTATACACATTTATACTATACACACTATACACACAATATAACTGTGGCTAGCACTGCCGGAGCAGTATTATCATTACCCGCTAAGCGCTAGCCATTGCTAATGCTCCAGCCTCAGTGGAATCTGGAAATCTAAGCTTACTGTAAATAAACGGGAGCGCTTTACACACACAAATAAACAGTTTTCACAAGAGACATCTGTGTAGATTAATACGATTAATATCCAGCACTGGTTTGACTTTTTTTTTTAAGACATACAGTTTTGTTTACTTCACTTAGCTTTACAGGTCTCGGCGCTGGGGCTGAATTAGAAGGGAAACATGGCGACACCCCTGTTCCTAACAAGTGCCACTTAAAATGCGCCTTCTGAGCTGGTGCGCCTTGCGAATAAAAAAAGAGACCAGAAAATAGACGTTTATTGATAGTGCGCCTTATAGTTTTAAAAAAATGTGTAAAAAGTAGGCTTGTGTGGTGGCTATCTAATTGGTTTGTGGTCACGGTGTCCGAGGCTTATGGGCTGGTAAATAAGAGCTGAATGTAAAATTTTTAAAATTTGTACCTCATATTTCGATGTAATTGAATTGTGCAAAGCTTAAAATAATATATATATATATATATATATATATATATATATATATATATATATATATATATATATATTCAGATTCCATTGCCTTTATAGTGGTATCTTGACTGTTCTGCTAGTGCACTTTCTCCATTCAAGCTGGTTTATAACCACAGGAAAAATGATTTTGTTCTACATACTGTGCATGGTGTGTTTAGCAATGCAGTATTTCTGACATATGGTCTATCCTTACTACAGATTATTCTGATGTGACTATGGGGAATTAAAAAGAAAAAAAACATTCTGTGAAGAACAGCCACCCAACCTTCCAGCCAGCACTGATGAGAGCTTAAAATAGCAACAGACAGAAGAGCGCGCGAGAGAGAGAGAGAGAGAGAGAGAGAGAGAGAGAGAGAGAGAGAGAGAGGAAGAAGAGAGGGGGGGCAAGAGAGAGAGGGAAACAGGGAGAGAGGGAAAGAGAGAGAGGAGAAGCGTTTGACGTCAGTGTTACGTTGATGCTCCGGTACCGTGTGTTTGGCTTAACTGGCTTAACATTGTTCAATTTTAAACTTCCTTCACCTGTTTAGATCGGCCGCAGCTCTTGGACCATTCTCAGAAACAGAAAATGTAAATTTGCTGTTTGACAGTCCAGCATCCTTTATTACTGCCTCTCACACTGGCCACCTGTTGTGTTTTGCACTCCCTTTCAGCAACCTGATTTTATCATACCGCATGTATTATATTGCTTTTCTCATCCAGGGCCTGTCTTTCACGTTCTGAAATGCTAATTAGAGGGCAGTCAGTGTTAACCCTGTTTATGTCTCACCATACCTGTCAAGTTTTGGATTTAAAAATAAGGGATATTTTCATCCGTCCGCTTAAAGCCGTCCCACCAGCCCAACCGAGGTTCAGTATCCCTTACATTTTAAGACAGGTTTACAAAAAATCTAAAATAACCACATGTGAACCACTTACACACTACAATTAGATTATCAGAATCTGATAGGTCTACCTCTGTTGACACTGAAATGTTGTGGACATTCCTACATATGTCATTCTTTTAATACAGCCAAATTAAAAACCCTTTAAATTGAACAAAGGGTGCACAAATTCTGCAAAATGACTGTTGGTGACCTAAAAATAGTATTATGAGGTTTTACTAAAAGGACAGCAAAAATTAGTCATAAGGGGCCTACACAATTGCTAATCTTTAATTGATACTTCTTTCTTTTGATCACTCCACCCCTGATCAGTTCAGTTTGGGTCTTTCCCACACTGACCCTCCTCTGCGCTCCGCTGATTGGCTGTTTCTTCTGAAAGGCGGGACTTTCTCCTTGAACCGGCACCACGATTGGTTTAGAGGCACACCGCGGTCAGTGCCCCGTATCCTTAATAATAAAGTTTTCTAAATTTGATTGCAGCACGTGTGTGCCATTGCTTCGATAAGCTTCTGCAATGTCACAAGATTTATTTCAATAAAGTTTTGCATTTATTTTTAACAAGATCTTGCATTGAAGACTGAGAGCTTTCTCCAGCACATCCCAAAGATTCTCAATGAGGTTAAGGTCTGGACTCTGTGGTGAACAATCCATGTGTGAAAATGATGATCTCATGCTCCCTGAATCACTCTTTCACCGTTCCAGCCCCATGAATCCTGGCATTGTCATCTTTGAATATGGCCGTGCCATCAGGGAAAAAAAAACATTGATGGAAAAACCTGGTCTATATTCAGTATATTCAGGTAATCAGCTGACATCATCCTTTCAGCACATACTGTTGCTGAACCTAGACCTGACTAACTTCAGCAACCCCAGATCGTTTGCGGTTTTTGAGTGTGGATACAATAGACATTATTATCCTGTAATGCAATGCAAAATAGAAAGGGAGGAGTTGCTATTTTCTGGAACAATATTAAGAAAAATATGGTGGCTAAAGCTGCAGATGAAGAAGTTACAGTGATGTATGTACTGTATTTTGTAGAGTGTAGTACGCAATTAAACCTGTGTGCCGCTTTAGCTTTAGGTCTGGAGCTACACGGTATGAAATCTGAGAATCCAACTTGGCTCCTGCTTCTGCTTTTCAAAAATAAAGGTACCACCTTATTATAGGGTGATAATAGTATTGGTGTTTTAAAAATCAGTTTCTATATCTAGATTAAGCAAAGTTGCCCAGGGTTGTTTTGCCCTTTAGTGCCCTGAGTTCAAAGAGAAGAAACACGTTTTTGCAAATATCTTTAATTTGATAATAAAAGTAATGGGGTTTTATACCTCTAGTGATTGTATAATACTTATAATTTGCATATAAGTCTAAATAAAGATATATCATTGCTGATTTGCTAAAAGGACTGTTGCAATGAACAATTAAGTATCTGGTTAAGGTAAGCAAAGCTATCACACCCCTGTTTAGTCATAATAATATGCTTTGCTTTACTCAGACCTGAAGAAACCCTTTAATGTGTGTTTGTGTGTGTGTACCAGATGTTCCCAGATAAGAGGAAGTTAGGGTTTACACAGCCTGGTCATTTCAAGAGTAACTAACCTTAAGAAAAGTCTAGAATATCAGAGCTAAGTTACTGTATAAATACTCAATAGGATCAGTAGTAAAAAAATGTTTATAAAATGTAAAATATTGTGCTCCATTTTTGCCATGAGAACAATATATTTTGGGTTTCAAAAAAAGAAAAGACTGGAGACACATGTAGACCATTGCTGGAATGAAGAACTGTGGCAGTGTGTGTGTGTGCATGTGTGTGTAAGAGGGAATTACATATCTTTAAACCATTAAACTATATTAATAACCAATGATACATAAACATATTCCAATACTTTCTCTCACATACACAGATTTTGCTGTGAAGCAGATTGACATGTTTCCTTTCCTAAGTGTTTAACTTTCTCATTCATTTGTAAAAAGTAATGTTTAAAATTATATGTTATTTTACTGTTGGAGCTGAGCTGCACTGTTGAAGCTTTAATTCAATAAAGCTTCTGCGTCCAAGCTTCATTGTGTTTGAAGCTAACGCTCTCCTAAAACCTTTACTCAGCAGATTAAGACATTCTAGTTTAAAAACCATCCAAACTAAACTGATATATTTTAAAACAAGTGTAGTCTAGCCAGTGTGATAATGTGATAAATTGGTTTTGTCTCACTCCCAGAACTACAGTGACATATGAGCATTTTTACATATGATGAATCATGATTAAACATAGATTACTGTTGTGATTAATGTGTATATAATAAATAAATCGATTGGCACTACTACACATAGTAACTACATATTTACTGCCTCAGTTGTTTCTTGACCTTGTGCAGATTATAATATTGAGAAATGTTGAGCTGTTGACATGCATCCTTAATATGAATAAGATGATTGGTTTAATGAGCCATAATATACAGCATCTGCACCAGTCCTAATCTATTAAATATGTTTAAATATTTAACATGCTGCAGCAATTGTAGTATTATTATATATGTGTGTCACATCTTAGAGTGAGAGAAAATGTCTACAGCTCCATTCTGCAGTCCGAGTTTCAGCTGGGCGGTGTCAGGTATTATTGATATTCTATAAAGGCAACCTTTAGAGGCAGTTAACTGAGGGCAAAGGTGGAATGAGTGCTAAATACTACCGCTGTTAACGTGCCATTAAATGTAATTTGCCGTTCCTTTACATGTAGTTTGGTCAGATTATGAGTGTGTGCTGTGTGGTTGGAATTTTGAGTAGGTGGACTGCAAAATAAAAAAAAATGATAAGAACCCACATGATGCACTGTATGGAATATGAAGATCTGTGCAATTAATTTCTCATTTAGGCTACTGTTGTGTTTAGTTTGAAACATTCTGGGTCACAGAAAACAGCCTACTACATTTACACAATCTCCAAACACCCCCAGGCTTCAAATCTATCCTTCTATCTTGTTTTACAAGATGCACACTGGTACACATGCTGAAATGAGAAATCTAAAACGAAGAAAAATATATGTTTTATTCATCAAGTTGGTCATCGGGGAAGGTTTGGAAAGTCAATTGCCTTTTGCAACTTTTATGTTTCATGTCTCCTAGGATATGTTGGAGGTGAAAGTGCAGAGAGAATCACTTTGCTAGGAGTAACAGCCTGAAGAATGGCTCCACTCTGGGGAGTACTGGAGTATCACACACTACAGCCTCATTAATAGAGGTGGTGAAATGTGAAGCTGAAAATGTATGAGAATGTATTAAAAAAGAAAAAAAAAGAAAAAAGATGGCCTTGGGAAGCATATAACTGGTGAAGGAAGTGAACGAGTATACAATTTATGTATATATAGACTGTATACAGTTGTGGTCAAAAGTTTACATACACTTGTAAAAAAACATAATGTTATGGCTGTCTTGAGTTTTCAATAAGTTCTACAACTCTTATTTTTCTGTGATAGAGTGATCGGAACACATACATGTTTGTCACAAAAAACAGTCATAAAATTTGGTTCTTTCATAAATTTATTATGGGTCTGCTGAAAATGTCACCAAATCTGCTGGGTCAAAAATATACATACAGCAACAAAATTTGTCAATTTTGGTGATGTAGCGAGTTGTGTCAATCAAATTAGCTTCATGTCATGGCCTCTTCACTTCTTGTAAGTGATTCTGATTGACTACAGCTGTTGACTTCTCATGAGCCCATTTAAATAGGGCTCATTTGACCCAGTGATTAGACTCAGCTACAAAAGCTACAATGGGAAAGTCAAAGGAACTCAGTGTGGATCTGAAAAAGCGAATTATTGACTTGAACAAGTCAGGGAAGTCACTTGGAGCCATTTCAAAGCAGCTACAGGTCCCAAGAGCAACTGTGCAGACAATTATACGCAAGTATAAAGTGCATGGAACAGTTGTGTCACTGCCACGATCAGGAAGAAAACGCAAGCTATCACATGCTGCCGAGAGGAGATTGGTCAGGATGGTCAAGAGTCAACCAAGAATCACCAAGAAGCAGGTCTGCAAGGATTTGGAAGCTGATGGAACACAGGTGTCAGTCTCCACAGTCAAGCGTGTTTTACATCGCCATGGACTGAGAGGCTGCCGTGCAAGAAAGAAGCCAAAGGCACCTTAAGACTCGGCTGAAGTTTGCTGCTGATCACATGGACAAAGATAAAACCTTCTGGAGGAAAGCTCTCTGGTCAGACGAAACAAAAATTGAGCTGTTTGGCCACAACACCCAGCAATATGTTTGGAGGAGAAAAGGTGAGGCCTTTAATCCTAGGAACACCATGCCTACTGTCAAGCATGGTGGTGGTAGTATTATGCTCTGGGGATGTTTTGCTGCCAGTGGAACTGGTTCTTTGCAGAAAGTAAATGGGATAATGAAGAAGGAGGATTACCTCCAAATTCTGCAGGAAAACTTAAAACCATCAGCCCGAAGGTTGGGTCTTGGGCGCAGTTGGGTGTTCCAACAAGACAATGACCCAAAACACACATCAAAAGTGGTAAAGGAATGGCTAAACCAGGCTAGAATTAAGGTTTTAGAATGGCCTTCCCAAAGTCCTGACTTAAACCCCATTGAGAACATGTGGACAGTGCTAAAGAAACGGGTTCATGCAAGAAAACCATCACATTTAGCTGAACTGCACCAATTCTGTCAAGAAGAGTGGTCAAACATTCGACCTGAAGCTTGCCAGGAGCTTGTGGATGGCTACCAAAAGCGCCTAGTTGCCGTGAAAATGGCCAAGGGACATGTAACCAAATACTAATGTTGCTGTATGTATATTTTTGACCCAGCAGATTTGGTGACATTTTCAGCAGACCCATAATAAATTTATGAAAGAACCAAATTTTATGACTGTTTTTTGTGACAAACATGTATGTGTTCCGATCACTCTATCACAGAAAAATAAGAGTTGTAGAACTTATTGAAAACTCAAGACAGCCATAACATTATGTTTTTTTACAAGTGTATGTAAACTTTTGACCACAACTGTATATAAGAGATACTGCTTTCCGTTAGAAATGTTCTTGCCTAAGCTCTGTTGTAACTACAGGAGAACAAAGTGGGGTCAGCTTTTTGTAAGAAATGGACTGTTCCACCTATACACCAAAATATACACACCAAACATAACAGCACTTAAAAGTCTCTATAGTCAATAAAAGAATATACAAAAATGTACTTACAGTACAAATGCTAGATATGTATATATAGATATATAAGATGCTAGGTATATATTTAATTTATCTAAGGCTACATTCACATTACCAGGCCAAAGTGACTCAAATCTGATTTTTTTGCTCAAAGTGGCTCCGATCTGATTTTTCCATGGCTGTGTGAACGTGCTAAATACGATTTGAGTCACTTTTATACATGCAACATGTATGTGAGCGGTCAAATTGGAATTCATGCGTCTTTTTTTGCTTTCGCGCATGCGATACGTGCTTATCTCTCGTACCCACACATCTCTTGGTGCAGCTGTGGAGCTATAGCTGCAAAAACAGCAAAAGCAAACTGCCTGGCCTTTTTTTTTACCTCCTCAACCTGAGAATGTACTACAGACCATCTGTTTCTCTCCACTTCAGCAAAAGATGCTCCACATATGAGCTGCAAACAAACACATCCATTTCAACTTTATAGAGCTACTAGCCATCTCTCAAATATGATGTTCTTTTTAACCTTTTATAATAAATATTTTTTATTATAAAACACATATACATATATAACACCAAAACAATTTAACTGTTGTTACAAATAAAAAGAACCATACAATGTACATTATCAGTATTAATGAAAGCTGATGTTGCAGTGATGATTAAGGAGCTAAATACAGCTCTGGAATATAATCAAGAGGAAGATGGATGATCACAAGCCATCAAACCAAACTGAACTGCTTGAATTTTTGCATCAGGAGTGGCATTAAGTTATCCAAAAGCAGTGTGTAAGACTGGTGGAGGAGAACATGCCAAGCTGCATGTAAACTGTGATTGAAAAACAGGGTTATTCCACCAAATATTGATTTCTGAACTCTTAAATTTTTTTGAATATGAACTTGTTTTCTTTGCATTATTTGAGGTCTGAAAGCTCTGCATCTTTTTTGTTATTTCAGCTAATTTGTAATTTTCTACAAATATATATTTTTTAATGACAATATTTTTATTTGGGAGAAATCTTTCCGTAGTTTATAGATGAAACAACAAACATATACCTATAAATAGCAAAATCAGAGAAACTGATTGAGAAACTTAAGTGGTCTCTTATTTTTTTCCAGAGCTATATATGGTGCAGCTCTGCATTTTTTTTTCTGCAATAACAGCTGCACAGCACTATGGACTCTCAGAACACCCGGACTGTAATGACTGCTGATCCTTCAGACCTAATAAAAGCCTTTTATTTGTGCTGGGCTTTCATTCCTTTCACCTGATGCACATCATAATTTTGGTTAAATCATATCTCCTCCAGTGCATCACTGAATTAACTGGGGTTGTGTAGGAGGGATGTTCCAGATAAGCATGTTTTCTACTTTCCTGATGCCAAAATTAAACTAAAATTACCCAGCAGCATTAAGCCGTGGCAAAAGCAGGCACTGACACTATTATTCCTATGAGAAATACCCAGAAGTGCTCAGTTTCTGGTAAGCCAGATGGTGCTCTGATGCCATATACCAACAAACCCTGCAGCCATTATCGAATCCTGTGGTTTAGATACTTAAAATATCTTTTTAATTAGTACACTTAGCTATGTTAAGGTACACCCCTTTGAAAGCCCATACTGATAACCTATAATCCCCACAGGAAAGCATTATCAATCATCAAGATTATCAATATTATCGAGATTCTGAAACAGTTGCACAAGCCATAACATTGCCAGACGCTTATTAAAAAAAATCCACTCTCCTTAACTACACTGACTAAAAGACACAAACAGGGAACATCCAGCTAACAGAGAATGTTATAAGACTAAAACATTACAAATTAAATGTTCCTAAAACGTTCTGAAAATGTATCACATAATAATGGTTGGCATCACAACATTATTAGAATGTTCCTCACATAACACTCCCAGCTGGAAGACTGCTAACATTATGGAATTTATGGAGGTTAAAATTAACAATCCCAAAAATAACATTAAAATACTGACACAACTAATGTTGCAACGACTTTACCAGAACATTTAAAAAGGATTTAAGAACATTCAGAACACTTGACAGATCGAACATTCTGAGCACGTTAACTGTAACATTTAGAAAACGTTCTGCTAACCAAAAATTTTTAGCTGGGGACAATCAAACCTGCAGCAGAACCAATCATAATCTCTATTGCAGCTGGGGGTGGGGCAACAGAGTCAAACAGAGACAGAACAGAATTATATTTTGGGATGCCGAGACTTACTGTTTAAGGCAAAATTTCAAGCCATGGGTAGTGAAAGCATTTAGTTTAAAAGGACATATAATATCATTTAATGTAATGCAATGTAAGCCTATTGTATGTGTCAGGTTTGTGAAGCAGGAGCGAGGAGAGGGCGAGGAGAGCGGACCCAAATGTGTGATTTATTAAGAATGATAAACAAGAATACAAAAATAAACAACCAAAAACTAAATGAGCTAAGAAACACGGAGTACATAGGGAAAACACACACAACCTGAACTGACTTATAAACACACAAGAACCGACAAGGAGAATGGAAACACATGGACTAAAAGAAATACACACGGACTAAAACAGGAAACGGGAAACACCTGAGACAATAAATCAAACAGGAACTCATTAAATAAACTGAATACATACAGAACACAAACACAACCGAGACAGACATAAAAACGCACAAGAACCGACAAACTAACACTGACGACAAAGGAGCTTAAGTACACACACAAGGGGGGAAAGGGAACAGGTAACACCTGGGGCTGACTAAAGAAGGGCGGAGTTACAAATGAACACAGGTAGGTGGAAAATTACTGGGGAACACAGAGAGAGGAGAAACACAGGGAAAACAGGACAAGGGCGTGACAACAGTATGTTCATAAAATGTTACTTATTCCCATTTACGTATGTCAGAATATGTGCAGATAATAACTTACTTTAATTAGGTTACATTAGAAAGCAAAAGAGTGGACGAAGAAAAAAGCATGGCATGGGATTAACCCATCTAAATACAAGCAATCCAAAAGATTAAGTTACTTTAGTATAGTAATCCTTTGGATTATGTTAGTTAAATTTTTTGACAAGTAATCTGTGATGGAATACATTTTTAAAATAACTTTTCCAACCCTGTTTATACTGGACAAATACAAATGTATTTAATTCTAACTGATTCTAGTTCAGGTGATGCCATTTAAAAGCTTTCATTAGGCTAATAGGATTTGAGTAATTGGTCAAGGAGGGCATTTTCACATTGACTGACAGCAGATTACTGAATCACTGCGATTTCAGAGCGAGTGCCTCAGGCAACATTCATTTTGATTGACCTTTGAGGGACTGTTGAAACACCATCGGTTTTTCCACAGGATTATAGGCTTATCGCCCACTCTCACTCGCCAAAACTACAGGATGATATATTTGCTGTCTTGTCTCACTCTGTCTCCATGCCGTCACTGAATGCTGTGAAGGTGCCGTTAAGGACACCGTAATCAAGCCATCAGTGGTTATCAGCAACTGCTGAAACGTTTGCCTGGGGTCATCATCTTTCCCTCCTGCCCTCTTTCCCATGTCTGGTTGCAGCCTGGTATTACTGTCAGAGGTTGCAGCAGATTACTCCTGGGTACAAAAATGACCTCTTTATGTCAGCCTCACACTCCAAACTCCTGCAGTTGCTATGGTGCCATGTTCTCTTCGCTTGTGGTTTCTTCCATGCTTGCTGCACCTTTCAGCTCAGCAGTCAGGCTTCACAGCCACCAAATGACAGCTTTTCCATAAATAAATAATTAGACAACCTACTGCAAATCTGCTGCTAATTGAAATAACTTGGGCCTCTGCACCCCCCCCCCCACACCCCCAACAGGAACCACTTAGAATTAATGTTTTATTTTGACGGCTCTTCTAAAAGCCAATTACTCTGATTAGTCTGCAGAAGATAGGCGTGCTAGGTGTGCTGGGTTTTCAGAGTGATAACTAGAAAGGCACAAGGCAGCACCTTAATCCGTAATTAGCTGCCAGAAGACCAGATCTAAAGCAAGGATACAGCTTAGATACCTGGAGAATCAAGAATGATTGGAAAAAATGCCTCAAAAGGAGGTGTAGAAAATAGGCGGGAAATATACAAACATAAGACAGCCTTCTTTATTTTGTTTGCTTCCACCAAACTAGATTATACTGGTGGCATTCTTTTCTGATAAACCGCCAGTTAAATTTATCCTCGTCTTGGGTTTCTTTTATGACTTTCTTTTTTTTTTTGTTGTATTTTCTTTTCGTTTCTATTCCTTCCAATATCCTTGGTCACCTCTCTACAAGGTGCTACAAGGAGTGAGGCTTTGGGCTGTTTTATACCATGCTGAACAGGAGTGGCTAGTTGGCACTAATCACCGCTGGGGATTCTGGGAATTGTAGTTTCAGGACCCAACTCCTTCCCCTTTATCACCCAGCCCATCACAGGGATTGAGCCTAGACTTGGACTACTCAACATTTTAAATGAAGATTTGAAAAAAAAAAAAAAAAAAAAAGATTACATATATATATATATATATATATATATATATATATATATATATATATATATATATATATATATATATATATGTATATATATACATATAGTTTATGATTAGGCTTAATCCCTGTCTGGGAAACTCTAAAGTGGCCCAGGCTATGGCTCAGCCATGAGTCCTGGCATGGTGAGGATAAGCACTGCTTTTGTGTTTGGTTAAGGGATAGGGAAGGCTTCCCAGTGCCGGGCTGAGCCTGGTCGGCAGTGATGGATAGAAATGTTCTTTCATGGGCTCATGCACCCATGAGGGATTCTAGGAAGGTCATGTTCTTACTAATGTTTGCAGACAGTTCACTAATTCAGAATTCCCTAATGTGTCCTCTAAATACGTAGTTAATTATAACATAACTTGTCATGTCTTCACATAATTTTGTGTGAAAGATAAAACAGATGCAGCAAATGCATCCGCTGAGTCCGTATTGCAGGGCTGCCACCTTTAATATGAAAACAATTAGGGGTTGTTCATGAAATGCACTAAATGTTATGCTACTTACAAAACATTTTATAAATGTATTAATTACACAATTTTAATATTTGCATGATTTCTATAATCATAAAACATTAATGATGACATTTGAATAATTTGAAAACTTATACAAGGGTTTATTCTGTAGCTGAATCAGAATCAGAATTTGGCCAAGTATGCTCACACATACAAGGATTTTGCGTTTGGTTACAGTAGCTCATGGTGCACGATAACTTACAAATATTACACAGTGACAAATACACCTATTCTAGACACACACACACAATTATAACTTAACATGTGCAGAGTTGTATATTCACAATAAAGTGCTAAGTGCAGCAGCAAGGGACGTAATACATACAACAGAATTAAAAAGGCATATAAAAAGGTGGACATTAAAATAATTTATTGTGACATTACATGGTGTTCTGAGACACTATCATAACATAAATAAAAAATTGCAGTACAGAAGATGAACACGGTCAGCCAAGTGATACAGGACGTTCTGGATATGGATTGTGTGTAACAGCCTGAGTATTTAACAGATTGTAACCAGAATGCTGTGTTGTAGTGTTCAACTGTTCTTGAGTGAGATGGCATGTGCACCTAAATTAAAATAATGTCTGATGAAAACTAAAATTAATGGTTAGTATGAAGGCATTATTCAATTTTATGATTAATGGTAAAGTTGGTAAAGTCTGTGCATGTTCAGAGTTATTTGTAAGGGTGAACTGATCGATTATGTTGATTGTTCAGTCACTGTAAGAACACAAATCATTTTTATTCAAAAAGGCATTTACCATAAATTAGTGTAGTGCTTACTGGAGGTAATGCTACATGAGGTGACCAGAAAAAAACTAACATTTCTATAATGCAAGGCGACAATGTCAAGTTAACCAGCTGATTAATTTCAAATATGACTACTGCCTGTTAGATAGCTGTTAATGTTGAACTGGTCACCATCAATTATATCATCATATAGGTTTTGGCAGGATTCAAGGATTCAATAAGACTTTCTCATTTACATCACATGTGGTACATGAGGTGAAACTAAATTATAAACTCACGGCTCAGTTACACCCAGAAGCTTTTGTTAATAAAATCAAATAAAATAAGAATAAGATTTGAATCAAATATAATATGAAAGAAATATATAACAAGACAAATACACAAAATATAAAAATGAGAGTAGGGATGTAGCGAAGTAGCAACAACATTGAAACATGTGGAGCAATTTTCTAAATCCATTTTTCCACTTTTTGTTTTTTTTTATCTCTGCTCCTTACAATCATAATTTCAGGAAAAAATAAATAAAAAGGTATTTTATTTTCTGGTTTTTCAATTTTTGCATTTTGCAAGTTGGATTATACCATCAGATGTGTGTTACAAGATACAAATCTGAAAATTTTAAAAAGATTAAACTTTTCGTTTTTTTTTCTTGAAATTCTGTTTGCAAAAGGCTGAAATTAAAAACTTATTAATCTCAATAATTGAAACCCCATTTCTTCTTAATTTTGAATTTAGCTTGATACAGTCAGAAAACTGACCAGAACAAACCCATTTAGTCAAGACTCAAAAAATAGATCCATGGACTGCCTGTAGTCTGTTCGTAGTTTTTTTTTTGTCAAAACGATAATGGGAACCCCCTCCTGTGACGTCAGCGCACCGACTGAGGACGCCGATTGGTTGATGATAAATTAGCCTGAAGAGCAGAAGCCAATTGAATTGGTGGGAACGCGGAGGCTGGGCGGTGATTCGTCGAGGTTCCCTCGCTTACCTGAGCTCGAGGAAGCGGGTCGCGGGGCTTTATCGGTGGAGAGGGGCAGAGGTGCAGGGACACCTTCAGCAGAAGTCTACCTGCCGGAGTCTGGACTGCGCGTGCACACTCCGCCTCAGAAACGACACACACACACACACACACACACACATTCACACTCACTACACTCTACACTGCTGGCTACTTAAATACACACAGAAGCAGAAGAAGCAGCAGCAGAAGATACAGAAAGGAGAGAGAGAGACAGCATGGAGAAAGAAACGCGAGACAGAGGTAAGGAAGGGTCTCTGTTTGTCTGCCTGTCTGTTCACCTGGTTACCTGTCTGTTTCTCAGTAAGTCCGCATACCGATATTCAGAGCTGGAGGGGGGTGGAGGGTCGCTGGCTATAGCCTATAGTTTACCCTCCGTAATCCAGCTGCTGCTGCTGCTGCTGCTCGTGGCGGGAACAGCAGTGGTGGAGGGAGGGTGACGCACTGACATTTCGCCGGATTGAGACATGCCCGCGGCAGCGCGCGGCGAGCCCGTCCGCACGAGCTCACACCAAAACCACACGAGCTCAAACGCAGGTTTCGGACCCTCCCTCCCGTGATTCAGAGAGACCGTGTTCGCGCAGCTGCTGCAACAGACTCGCTCCTCAAAGTTCTCACGCCCTCCGCGCGGGACAGCGTTTCAACATTTCATTCACACGCTGTCAACAGAAAGAACCGGGTTATCTGAAGCCCGCACCCGCCCCTCAGTTCCGCTCTGTTCCTGCATGAAACTGAACGCTGACTGATTCAGTCCTCGCTCTAACTTTCCCTCAGTCTCTGGAGCTCCTCGGTTGAGGTTGTAACTGTTGATGATTCATGCTCTGCTACACGTCAGTAGACTAACATACTAACATATTCTACACACGCATGAAGAGCTGAGCAATAACTCAAAATATCTATCTCTCTATATATATACAGCTTTGAAAACATTAAGAAACCACTTCAGTTTCTGAATCAGTGTCTCTGATTTTGCTATTTAAAGGTATATATTTGAGTAAAACGAACATTGTTCTACAGACACCACTTCTTCCAAATTCCAAAAAAAAAAAAAAATATTGTAATTTAGAGCATTTATTTGCAAACAATGCAAAGAAAACAAGTTCAAAGTTTTAGGAGTTCAGAAATTAAATATTTGGTGGAATAACCCTGGTTTTTAATCACAGTTTTCATTCATCTCGCCATGTTCTCCTCCACCAGTCTTACACACTGCTTTTGGATAACTTTATGCTAAAAATTGGTGCAAAAATTCAAGCAGTTCAGCTTGGTTTGATGGCTTGTGATCATCCATCCTTTCTCTTGATTATATTCCAGAGGTTTTCAGTTTGGTGATCAAAGAAATCAAAGAAACTCGTCATTTTTAAGTTTAGTTTTTACCAGAGCTGTATATTTCGCAATATGTTTTTAAATACTATTTCTGTAAAGGTTATAGGATTCTATTTCAATATGCATTGTCAACAGCAGAGTTCTTAACCCTCTTTTACAGTATGACTTCTTTTTAGAGTTCAAATTGTATGTTGTCACTGTCCAATATAAAACAAGTACATCCATTTTTGTGCATTTTTTGTACGTAATTTGATTATTTGAACACGTAAACTGTCTCTTAAAATATAAATATGTCTTGATGAATATACCAATAGAAATACTCCAAAATGACTTGAAATAAACTCTTTTTACATTGACTTTCATTATAGGTTAAGAAGCTTTTATATCTCTTCTGTAAAGTTGCTGTTTTGGAGATATATATTTTCATAGGACAACAGTGATGTTCATTAATAAAACACAAAAAAAAAAAAAAAACCAACAAATAAGATTGGCAATAATGCTTTCTAAAAATGTTAGGATGATAATTAGATTAATTTACTCACTTAGTGTCATGGTTGAGTCTGCACTGAGGCACAAATATATTCCACATGTGGGTTACTAAATTTTTCTCATCACATTTTCCCATTTTCTCTGTTTTTGTTTTTGCATGAGCCATTTATTTTCAGTGAGTGTCAGTGACTGCTTGCAATACAAAGTGGGCGAATTTATTGATCCAGTCACTCAACTTTTTGAAAATAAACAATGATGCGTGGTTGCGATGATGAATCAGAAAGCAGGTTTGCACATGCCCTCTAAACTGCACTTGACTTTGGTTAATGAAGGTTTGTTCTTTATAGTTAAACATTTAAAATGCTCTTCGTAAAGCACATCACCAACCATCTCACATCACAGTCTCTCTTATAGCCAAAGAGCAGTAATACTTTTAATCTTCAGTTCTGTATATTAATCTTACTTTTACAAGATTATTTCTCTCCAAACTATTTGGGAATGGGTAAAATGTGCTACATTTTAATTAACCTGGATGAACAGACCAACAACATAAAGATGGGAAGCTTAATCTGTGCTGTGTATTAGGAACAATTTCCATGTGGACAGACAGTTTCGGCTTTTGTGATGCATCAAGTTTAACTAGGCATTATTCTCCACACATTTTGTAGAGAAAATACATAATTACCTGACGATGACAAGATCCCTTTGGGGGTTGTGACCCCAGGTTAATAAACCCTATTCTACAACATCTGTCACTGACTGATGTTTATTACTGGGTGTTTTACATTACATACATTTGTAGTTACTGATATTGTGGGGGTTACTGGCTGTTTACTTGTTTTTTTTTTCTGTTGTTTATATTGAGATCAGAATGACCAGTATATTACATTAATTGAAATGAAACTTATTGTGATACAGTGTAAACAGTATGGAGATATATTATCACATTTGTGTTATAATCATGTAATGACACATTTTTTAAACCTATCACTGGTAGCCTGTGTGTTGCATCCAAGTACTTCTGGGACTCTAAACAAAAGCAGGTATCATTAAAATAGACATTGGCTGCGTCCCAACTGTGCACTACATACTAATCCTATAGGGTATACACACTGTTCTTAATAGTGTGGGATTGGCAGGCTTGAATAGCCCCTCACTTTCTTTTTTGCAGTGCCTTGTGGGATATTAGTGTCCAGCATAACCACACTCAAAACCTAACACTTTTAAAGTATGTATCTTGGATTACATTCAACTTAGCTATACTACATACTCAAAAACAGTATGTATTAATTAGTAATTAGTATGCAATTAGTATGGGGGACCTTTATCAAAGAACCTTTTGAAGCACCTCCTTTTAAGAGTTTTTAATGTGACTCAAATGTAAAAACATTTAAGTCACATAAAAAAAAAATTGTATTGGAAGACACACATGGTAAAACACATTTGGACATATAGTGTTTTTTTGTATAGTGTGAATCTGTATTTTTTTGTAGTATTAATTATTGAAGTTGCTTTGTATGAACCTGATGCAACAATTTGTTTAGCTGAACAGATTAACAAACACAAACATGTGTTATTGTCTTGTGGTCGAGTGATGACTACACACTAAGAAAAGTAAGTACAGATTTGTACTTAAAAGAGAACAAAGCTTGTCGCTGGGGCTGTACCTTATATTGCGGTACAAAAAAGTACCTTTCAGTGAAAGTCCTTTTTTGTACCCATGTTTTTTATGCCAGTATAGATTATAAAGATTATAAACATTATCATCAACTAAATATGTGTTAAGAACTTCATGATGCAAAATTGTCTTAAAATTTATATTGTTTATTAGTACAGTGGTACAGAATACTGAATGTACCTTTTGGCTGGTGACTTTGTACTTCAGAGGGCACAAATCTGACCCTGTAAAGACCAATATTGTACCTTTGAGGGTACAATTATGAAGAGTGTACCTTTAAAGTAAACCTTAAAAATGACTCGTTTCGTACCTCTGTTTTTTAGAGTGTACAGTATGATGCATTCCCCTTCTGACTTTCTTGGTTCCTCTTTGTGTTTCTTATTCTTGCTTTTACAGTCTTGGCTTTACTCAATACACTGTAAAATGTTTTGTCAGACAACCTATAAATGTGATTCATGTTCAGGTTATAAGCAATGTCATTTTTAAAAGCTAAACACTTAATCAGATGAGTTACAGCAATATTGTATAACAGCTCAGATCACAGATGAGACCTCTCTCTGTTTTGGAACAGTTAGTACACAAGAGAACGAAATTTGAACAAAAATGCAAAAACTGAAGATCACCCAGAATTCAGTTGCCATAAAATTTTAAAGTGTATGTCATTTTATGCCATTTATGTTCCTATAATTCGCTTAAAGTTCAACCAAAATGATATACACTCATTGATCACTTTATAAATAACACCATACTAATAATAAAAAAGAAGCTCCTTTTTCTCTAGAAATGATCATTTTTAATGCCTTGGATTCTACTAGATTTTTGTAAACCATCATTTTAAACTCTTGTCCGTGTATACTCAGTCTGACTGCCTTAAGCATTTCCTTCTAGCTGACACTCTTCCATTCTGCCACATCCCAAAGGTGTAATATTGGATTCAGATCCGGGGACTGGAAACTCATTGGCACGTTAATGAAACCAGTTTAAGAGACTTTTGCGTTGTGATGTGGTTCATTATCAAGCTGGAAGATAGTCGTTAGAAGATAAGATAAGATATGAGATAGCACTTTATTACTCTCCAAGGGGAAATTGAAGTTCCAGAAGCTTGCAAGCTGTGCAGCGAATTCGGAAGGAAGATGGAGGGTTATAAGGATTACAATAACAATGAATGATTACAAATGTAATATGTTAGGGGCAAATTTGGTCATATTTATTGAGACACACGCAGAAATATTGTGTAAAAGCATGTGTTTTCCATGCAACTTGAATATTCATACAGTTCCTACAGATTTTGTGGTATAGGGTAGAGTGTCGCTAGAAAGCCTAATAGCACTGCACACATTTACAGTTCAGGGATATGTTTTTGTGATTTGGCTGGCTGTGGAATGCATAGTATCTGTGTCTTTAGGGCAAGCTCTTGAGATGACAGCAGTATGTGGATGAGCATTGTACTGTTGGATTAGCTCACCAGAGTATGCGTTTAGAAAAGGTTGGTTAGACTCCATGACTTCTCTTACTACTACAGTTGTAAGAAAAAGTATGTGAACCCTCGGGATTACTTGGATTTCTGCATAAATTGGTCCTTAAATGGGTTCTGATCTTCACCTTTAACAAGTCACAACAATACAAACACAAACACAGTCTACTTAAACTAATACCACACAAAAAAAAATATGTTTGCACATTTTTATTAAACACAGCATTACAACATTCACAGTGCAGGGTGGAAAAAGTATGTGAACCTTTGGATTTTATAACTGGTTGACCTCCCATGGACTCTATTCTTATTTAATGTTTTTCTTATTGTAGATTTGTCAACAAAAATGTTAGCATGTGCCAGAGATTTCTGTAAGTCTTTAGCTGACACTCTAGGATTCTTCCTCACCTCATTGATCATTTTGCGCTGTGCTCTTGCAGTCATCTTTACAGGACAACCACGCCTATGGAGAGTAGCAATAGTGCTGAACTTAAGAATAGCAACTCAAAACGTGTGTGTTTTTTGTAGGGCAGGGCAGCTTTAACCAACACATCCAATCTCATCACATCCTGGCTTCAATTGGCTCTTAGAAAAGTCCTTAGCCTAGGGGTTCACTTACTTTTTCCCCCCTCACTGTAAATGTTAACGTGTTGTGTTCGATAAAACATATATATTTTTTGTGTGGTATTAGTTTAAACAGTGTTTGTCTATTGTTGTGACTTAGATGAAGATCAGAACACATTTAATGACCAATCTATGCAGAAATATAAGTAATCCCAAAGGGTTCACATACTTTTTCTTGCAACTGTGTGTATATACAAGTATATATTACACTTTATATAAGGAGTTGTACACTCTGGTGGCTGCAGGCAGATATGTGTAAATTAATTGTCATGAAAGGGTGCACATCAGTCAGCCACATTATTGAAACAGTCTAGGGCATTCAGTAGATTTAGTAGTGATTAGTATTATTAAGCTAATGTGTCTTTACACCTCTTTTATGAGCCTGGACGGTTAAAACAAGGCAGCATAAGTCAATGGCTTCATGGTGTTGGAATCAAATTCTGATGCTATTATCTTGCCAGTTCTATTGAGCCATCCTTCTTAAAGTTTGACATGCTCTGACATGCATTCCCTTTCTGTCAACTCAAACCAGTCTGGTCATTCTCTATTAACCTCTGTCATCAACAAGGCATTTCCATCCGCAGTACTGCTGCTCACTGGATGTACATAACACCAGTCTTACCCACACTCTGTAGGCTCAATGTGCTTTCTTTGAAGCTCTAGAACTACGTACCCAGCCCATTTTATACACACTAGGGATGCAATGTTAACACCTTTTACCCTTTCAATACAGATACAGAGGACAGATATTTTTAAGTTGCTGCCAATATTCATACCGATTCCAACTTTGACTTAACTACTCGAGAGGATCCTGATATTTATAACGTCCATTTTTTTATAGGTTAACTTTGCTAGTAACAAGGCAGTGTTATATATCAGAATTTAGATATGATAACATATAATAAGCTTGAAAGAACAGCATTTACTTTTTTCAGAGTTCTGAAAAACATAAAAATAGCCATAATACAGTAACACATATAAGTAGGAAAATATAATATAATCCCACACCATGGACACACTGCTAAATTCAGTCAAGTGTCATCCAGTGGTGCATCAGTAACTGCTTCATGGTATTGTTGCACACTATTGCCAATAGCAGTACAGCAATTTCTACAATCATGCCGCACACAAAATCATTGAGATCAATTCCTTTCTCCAACTTTTTCAAGTGCTTTTAACTTAACATTTTAAACACTGCACTGCAGAAAATCCAGTTAACCAGGACTAATTATGCAGTCTATGTAATCAAAACACCCCGTTGTTCATGCTGATGAAATTAACAATATGCTCTGAATTTGCTATGCTCAAAGGCTCAGCTCAGGCTGAGAGAGACCTTTCCCCCAGGCCATGAAGAATCTATATGGGCCAGCAACGTGACTTTTCACTACAATCTGGGTCAGATCGGAGTTTTCCCCTGCCTGTTGGGGAACAGAGTGTGTTGTACTTGTCTTGTTCACAGCTAAAATATCCAGCCTGGTCTCCAAAGGAATCTGTACATACAGTATGTGACTATCATATATACTGTATAGTTGTGCTAATGTACAAATTACTGATGCAACCCAGACAAACAAAACTTAAACACTTAAAGAAGAGACAGTTACAGAGTACGGTAACCAGTGAAATAGTATTACCTGAACCAAGCTCTAAACATAAACTTAACCTAACATTAACCAAAACTTAACCAACACCTCATCCTCAATGTAAACTTAACCTACACCTCAGCCTAAACATAAACTTAACCTACACTACAGCTTAAACTTAACCTACACTGCTACCTAAACCTAAACTTAACCTACACTACAGCTTAAACTTAACCTACACTGCTACCTAAACCTAAACTAAACATACACCTCAACATTAACCAAACCTACGCCTCAAACTCAACCTCGACGTAAACTTAACCTACACCTCAGCCCAAACCTAAATTTAACCAACACTTCAACCTCAACCTAACCTACACTGCAACCTAAACTTAACCTACACCTAAAACTTAACGTAAATTGAACCTCTATCTTAGCCTAAACGTAAACTTAGGGTGTACTCACACTAGGCAATCCGAACCGTGCCCGGGCACGGTTACCTCCCAAAGCACGGTTCGTTTGGCTAGTGTGATCGCTCCGAACCGTGCCCGGGCACGGTACGCTGAACCGTGCCCGGGCCCGCTTGAAGAGGTGGGCCCGAGCACGGTTCACTTGGACCCGGGCACGGTACAGATGCAGTGTGAGCGCAAACCGGGCACGGATCAAGATGACGTCAGTGATGCGACGCTACTGTAAACGGAGGACGTTTTATACACAATTCTGCATATAATATTTTTGAAAAGGGTTCTAAAGAGCACCATAATGGTTAGTGTTACCCATAATAAATTAGGACTACTATCTACAAGTCCTAAACAACAAACACATTTTATTATTACTTGAGTTTTATGTTTCGCTCCTTTGGTCACTATTTATGTATATAGCAAGTACGTCTCTTACCTTACTGATGAACGTGAATTGTAGTCCGCGAGTAAAGCTGCAAATTTCTCCCTGGACGTCTGCTGCTTGTGTAAAAACCTTCTTACACGTGCAGCACGATTAGCAGTAAATCGCTGTGTTGCACAATCAATGAATCTCTGGTTCAGTTGCGTATTTGCACGCCCAAAACGACTCCAGAGAAACAAAAACAACAGTACAATCCTGAACTCCATTGTTTTGCGCGCGCATACTGTTCTTCAAAACAAAAGTCACCTGTTGACGAAAGCGTGCTCGGGCACGGATCGTTTAGCGCAGTGTGAGTGCAGGCCTGCGGGGGAGTGGGGAGGGGGCCGAACCGTGCTCCGGCACGATTCAACCAAAACGGGCCTAGTGTGAGTACACCCTTAACCTACACTGCAACCAAAATCGAACAATCCTCAATCGACCTCATCCTCAATGTAAACTTAACCTAAACCTCAAACTCAACTTAACCTCCACCCCAACCTAAACCCAAACTTAACCTACTCTGCAATATAAACTTAACCTACACTTCAACCTCAACCTATATTTAACCTACATCTCAGTCTAAACCTAAACACAACCGACACCTCAACCTAAACCTTAACTTAACCTACACCTCAACCTTAACTTAACCTACACCTCAACATAAACTTAACCTCCACCCCAACCTAAACCCAAACTTAACCTACTCTGCAATATAAACTTAACCTACACTTCAACCTCAACATATATTTAACCTACATCTCAGTCTAAACCTAAACACAACCGACACCTCAACCTAAACCTTAACTTAACCTACACCTCAACCTTAACTTAACCTACACCTCAACATAAACTTAACCTACACCTCAACCTAAACCTTAACTTAACCTACACTGCAAACCTAAATTTATCCAACTCCTTATCCTCAATGTAAACTTAACCTAAACCTAACCTTAATCTACACATCATCCTCAACATTAACTTAATCTAAACCTTAGGCTAAACCTAAACATACCCTACACCTCATCCTTAACTTAATCTACACCTCAAACTAAAGCTAAGCTTAATCTACACCTTAAATGAACTGCCTAACATTCCCGAACCCTCACATAGCAAATGTTGACTAACTTTAATTTCCATATTTATTTTTAATTTTTTGATATGTGTTTGAAGATTAAAGTCATAAATTATTGTAGTATATCCTGTAGTTTCAGGTATGTTAGACGGAGATAAGGCTGAAAAAGTGCTGGGTTATTCCTTTTAATCTGAACAAGCCTTCATCAAAGAATGGAAGCACTTCGACCTGATTTATATTTGATTCATCCGAGCTCCTTATATGTCCTTATATGGCGCAGCACAACCACTTCAGGTATGGACATCGGTTATGTTTTGTTTGACAGTTGCAGCTCCTACTGATTAAAGGTCCACTTGTATCCAAAAGAACATTTTGTTACCAAATGTGGAGACTAGCGTAGAGTCTGAATAGCACCATGTGCGTATCTGATTATCTCTGATGCCGCTTATTTCAGCCTTATCTGGCATATCTCATTTAGAACATCAAATAGCCACGTCCTGTCAGATGTGTTTGAATGGCCTTAATTAAACTGAGTGACTCGTTTCACTCAAGCCCACTCAGAACATGTGTGATCAGGCGTGATAACAGATACAAAGGCTCTGTTATGTTTTGTGTATGATGCTGCTCATCATGGGCTCGAGGACAGCTGATCACAGGACAGCTGTGGCAACTGCAGCTTTTGTTTTGTTTCGGGAGGCAGGAACTGTTATGACTGTCTCTTATGGAAACAAATGGTTTGATGACATGGACTGAAAATTTCCTTACAGAACAATATCTACTTAGTGACAGCAAGCATGTAAAAATTTCAAATTTCAAAACACTGGAGAAAATTTTCTGCCCTGCCCCCTCCTTTCTAGATGTGAAGCTAACATGGGTAAACAGGTTGGGGAAACTGAACCTACATGAGACAATAATATACAACAGACGCAAAAAAAAAAGTTTTTAATGTATATTTATGCCATTCTAGTTACTGTCAAGGTCGTAAACAGCTGTGGCCTGTCTGTTCCCCTGTTGTGACTGATAGCAGTTTAGGTTATAATACTATTCTGAATCACTTTACCTTTTATCTCCAATACTCCAATATCTCACAGTCTACTGAATTTGAATGTGAGCTCTAAAATCTTGAAATGATTTATTCCTACTAGTGCTTGTGATAATTTTAGCAGAAAATTAGCCAGCTCGGAATCTGTCTTGTAGTCCTTCTAGGTTCTAAGCTGTCTCCATTTATCAAACGCATTACCAATATTTAATCACATTTTACTCTTTCTCTGGTCATGGAGCTTTATAAAAGCTTAAGCTGCGGCATGCTGGATGGTCTATTGTAGATACTTGGATGGTCTATTGTAGATGCCTCATTGATGCTCAATCGACATTCAACTCACATTCAACTGCATGTGCACTAAATGCAAATGAACTCTAAGGTGAAAGGAAATGATTTTTTTTATTGAAGGTAACCCTACACTTAAGTCTTACCTAAATTTTAATCTTACCATTTTAAGTTTAGGATTTAATTTAAGGTTTAATATAAGGTTAAGGTTATGGTAAGGTTTTAGGATTGATTTATGGTTACGTTTAGGCTTAGAGTTAGAGTTAAAAGTAGGGTTAATTTCTGTAGAGAATTAGTTACATTCAGCTTAGGGTTAAGATGCATTTAGTAGACATGCTGTTGAATTGTATGTTAGCATGTATAAGGTATCTATAATAGACCATTCATATAAAGTGATATGGCATACTGTGTTTGCCTGTTATTGTGTTCCATACTCAGGGTAAGGAAATAGATCTGGGGAATGGGCATTGGGCAGAAATGGAGGTTAAACACAATCAGATTTACACTCTGTAATGGACAATTTACAAAAGAACATACTGACTGAAGGATTGCTTGAACATTTTTCTTAATATTTGATAACACAATGTGATTTTATGAATTAGTAGATAATACACATATTAGTATTTTAAGACCCCAGAGATTAAATCATGCACTTCTGATATGCTGAAAAACTTTTTTTGCACAGGTGAGTCCAGAGTCTACCTGAGTCATTGAGCCTAAGGCAGGAATTCTATTCATATTGTGTGATTCAAATATGGAAATTTTATTTTTTTTGTTAATGTGAAACACAATGGAGACTTGCTGTGGCATGATGGTGCGCACACACACATTCATTTTTTCTCTCATCCATGTTCTCTCTCTCTCTCTCTCATTTTTTGGTGCGAAGTCATACTGTGAGCTTCACACTCTTAACAAGTATCTTCTCACCATTAAAGTGTTAAAAGCTTGTGCTACCATCTAAAAGGCCATTCAGTGCAGCAGTGTTTGTAACAACTGAAAAGCTTGGAGGCAACACCACTCTCTCTCTCTCTCTCTCTCTCTCTCTCTCTCTCTCTCTGTCTGTCCCTCACTCCCTTGATTGCCTTCAGTTCTCTCTCAGTGTGAAAGATCTTGTAAAAGACAGGCGTGATTACCTCAAGATTGTTGTGCGTGTTCATGAATGAAAAGTGAAGTGCTCTGAAGGTAAAAATGTGTACATAGGACAGTGTATGTGTGTGTGTGTGTTATGTAGGTATAAAAGCATATAGGACAGTATGTGTCCTGTATCTTCCATACACAAATGTCAGTGAGCAGAAACACTGTGAATCACAGTGTGACACAGTGAGCACACATCCCTGGAGTGGTGAGCAGTCATCGTTGTGCTGCGAGGAGCACTGTGGGTAGCAGTGAGGGTTAAGGGCCTTTGTGGCAGCTTTTCAAACTTGGGTATCAAACCTACAACCTTGTTATTGATAGGCCGATGCTCTAACTCCTAAGCCACCACTGCTCACAATGTCCAAAGAGCTGCTAGGTCTTTGAGAGCCATTGTATAGTGCAGCAATAGAAGCATTTTTACACCTTCTTGTGTCTAAACAGACCACACCTGTAATGATTACGGGTGTCACGATTCTCTAAATCCTCGATTCGATTTTATTTCTGATTTTAGAGTCACAATTCGATTCGATTCTCAATTTTCTTTTTTCTTTTTTTTTTACAGCAGAGAGGCCTATGCCAGTTTTAGTTTAGTCTATTGTCAGTCATTGGTTTGATTCTTCAAATTTACAATATCTTATTTCAAAAGGTGGGCTTGATTTAAGTGATGCGAAGTGATACAAGTGATCTGTAATACACCACATTAGGCACTAATGGTCAAATTTAAATAATTAAATTAACATATATATGTAATGTCATCTAGTGGCTTTTTTGGTAGCAGCAGTGTGCACTATTAAAACAGCAATGTGCAACATAAAATAAATAATAAAAAAATACAGGAACAGTCACGTACAAAATAATAGAAAAATTAGAGCTTTAACAAACTGAACTCTATCCTACTATAACTGTTAAACATAAAAAATAAGACTCGGTCCCTGAGAATGACAAGTTTTTTTCTTTAACAAATATATATTATTAACTTTATCTGAGATAGAAGATGCTCCTTAAGGTACCAAAACTATTAACATATTTGAGGCTAGACAAAACAACTGTTATTTTTATATTTTCAAGTTTTTCTTTAAGAAGAGGAGAATGTCCAAATTCTCTGGAGAAAGGGCTGCTCTTTCAGCAGTCACAATGTCCGCGGCGTGTGCTGTGCTATTTGCATAGCGTGCTACGCCATTTGCGTAGCTTAGATGGAGGGACCGTCGATGTCGATCATCTTTTTGACTTCGATGCTCAAGACCATGACATAATTTCGATCGATTACGATAAAATATCGTAATCGTGACACCCCTAGTAATGATGTACACATCTACCTGGGACATAACTGCATGAGCACAGGGTGGGATATTTTTTGTGAATCAGTTTACAGTATATAATGTAAAATAATGATATATAGGAAAGTATGTTCTAAATGCATATATGGAAGTGTTTTTTGAATGTATAAAGGTTTGTAAGAAAGTGTTGTTTGGATAAATGTGTAACAACCTAACACATTATAAATGAAATCCACCCTACAAATAATTTTGTGCTGTATGCTAGTGGTGCATAGATTTGAATAATGGATTTCTGTGCACTGGGGTGAGATGTAACAGGGATGCCTCGAGCAGTTCACTTTCTAATCAGTTTGTGAAGCATGCAGAGGTGTTGTGCTATACTTTGGCGGTCACCTTTGTCTAATGCAGATTCCAGACATCGAGAATTCTCCTGTTTCAATCATTCTGATGACTTTAGTGCCAGAACAACACACACAGGAGACCAGGATGACAAAAAAGAGAGAGAAAACAATTTAATAGCTTGGACACACCTTACACCTCTTCTCATTCAATATATTTTTTTTCTTTTTATATATTTTTTTAATTTTTAATTAAATATTGAAGAAATTAAAGCTATACAAGATCTGCACATTCTTGGTATTTTAATCCCAGTGTCTTCATGAGGTAAAATCACCTGGAATAGTTTTCTCAGCATCTTGAATAAGTTCCTGGAGGTGCTGAACAATAGTTGCTGCTTTTCCTTCACGCTGTGAAGCTCCAGCTCTTCCCAAAATCAGCATCTCAGTTAATCATGTCAGAAACACTTTTTCAGGGTTTACTATGTAATTCCATATGTGTCCCTTAAAAGTTTTCACGTCTTTAAAGGTCTCATTCCATCGTTTTTTCATTTTTTTTTAATGTCCATTTGTGGTCTCTAGTATAAATGAATGACATGTGAGACGTTTTTTTGTAAAAAAAAAAAAAAGTGCTCAGCTGTTCCTATTTAGCCCTGCTTTAGTTCACTGAATTAGTGGTCTCTGAAGAAAGACGGGATTTGGGCTCTTGCTAATGAATATTCATACATGTGCCTCTCAACATCGTCAAACCTTGCTTCCCTAGTGTATAATTAAGGTCTTGGTAAAACGTGGAATCAACTGGAGATACGATTTAAACCTATAGCTACTTACACAAGATAACTAACACTAACTAGCTGTAAACAGATCTGTAAGCTACACATTAGCTATAGCTACCGGGATACAATCTCTTCAGCTCTAGTTAAGGTGTTCAATGCTGCCTGCGGGCGGTCCTGAGCCGAGATGGGCAAGGCCATAAAGTCACTGGTTTACGTAGACACCCTAAAGTCTCTCTGATCAACTCATATTTCTGAGGATTTTCTTTTACTAGCTACTGCAGACAGTGGAGTTGCATATGCAGCATGCATTTGCAACTCAGAGAGATTAGTATTAGTATTTCACAAAGAACAAAAAAAGTGGATTTTAGCACAAGGAGACCTTTAATATTAATATTAATGTAGAAAATAATGTACAAATATGTCATAACCCTCATATTTTATTATTTTTTCTTTTTTACAATACAAATGACAACTATTCTAAAGGGACTACTAGAAAAGGTCCAAAGTTACCTCAAATTAATTTACTTACACTACATTTAATGAAACTCTTCTCTCATAGGACTGATATTTGAGGTTGGGAGATATGTTTTGTTACGACAGTGGTACTCATACTGTAAATGTACCTTGTAGTATCGGGTGTATCTGGGGTTTGTTTTTCAGGCCTGTAGTGCATCTCATTCCTGCTTGTTTTTTTTTAATGCTACCATCTCTTCTTCAGTAAGTGAAATGCAGGCTCAGTGGGCTTTAGGCTGTGTGGTTGAGATGGTAAGAGCATTCCTCTTTAGGCTGTGAAAATGTGTTGCATTAGTAGTAGTGTTGTTCAGTGCTGTTTTCTTGCTGCAAGGCAAAACAAGTACCGGTAGTGTGTTTTGTGGTGTGTTTTTATGGTTGTATTTAATCAGTTCAGGCATAACTGGCAGCATTATTGTTATTAGTATTATAATGGCTGTAAGATAAATTATTTCTTATTGGTATAACAATGAGTTTTCAATAACACATGTTGAAAAATGTGTAAAAACATCATGAACAACTTAGATTGTAACCTCAACTGTATACTGTACTGTATATACTGTATATAAGTATATATAGTATATTGGTACTGTATATAAGCCCCTATGGGCTTTCTCACTTTCCCTGCACATGTTTTTGTTTCTTACTTATGTTATACGCATCCCTGTTTGCTTCCTTCTTTCACATATGTGTGCAAAAAAAACAACTCAGATTGTAACCTGTGCGCAGCAATAGAGTGAACTCTACATACTGCAAACTGTCCTCATGTGACATAATTATGCTGGAGGTAGAGTGATCACACATGTCAAACTACTTCTTAACCTGTGAAAATTAGTGCAGCCAAGCCCAGAGACAATTTATTAATTGATGTTTTTGTAATATTTACTCTTTCTGGCCTTAGCAATATGTTAAGGATCATGTCATGATTTTTTTTGCTGTAGGCTGAATCAGGGTCTAATGAGACTGGAGTGATTTACTGGAAATTGAAGTCGATAAGATTTTTATTGTGCTACTGCCTTTAGCAGTTACTGTTAGGGATGCACCAATGTGCTTTTTATTTATAACTTACATAGAGACTAGATACACTTATATAACTTAAAATCTAAATAAAATAACATTAAATTAGCTTAATTCAATTCATTTTAAAGTAGCACGGCCAGTGTCAGCCAATTGCAGTAGCATGGCCAGCATTGCTTGATCCTTTTCCAGCATTCAATAAATACGTTATCAAATATCAGTTTGAAATGTTGCCTAAATTGGTGAAACAATATGAAACAAAGCGAAAAAATTATTGACCGATACAATATAATCCTGATATTATTGTGCCTCACTAGTTACTATACATCAATGTGGATAAGTGCCCTAGTACCTGTGGTAGCCATACATGCCCAAGACATTACACCCCACCACCATGTATTACACATGCGCTAGTGGTGGTGGTCTTGCCATCACTTTGATCCGATACTGATCAAATCTGCAGAACAAATACACCTACAACCACCCTGAAGGCTGTTTTTGATCTGATGGACACATAATTAAGGGCTTTTCAAGGTTTCTGGATTTTTATGTCATCATCATACCAATCACTTTGCACTTAATGAGCTCACCAGTGCATTTTTTGTTCTTAATGATATTCCACACAGTTGATTTTGGTGGCTACAAAGTTTAACTGTCATCTCTAATGTTTTTATCCTAATTTTCTGCCTCATAATAGGTTGTCTTGAATTCCATTATCACAGCTATTGCCCTTTCTTTGAACAATGGCAACTACAGACTCCAAAGGTGTTTGAAAGCTTAGAAGGGAGCCTAGGTAACTTGTGTCTGCACTAATGCAGCAATGGTAACCTAAGTGATCATAAACACCTGTGAAACCAAATGTGTCAAACATTACGGCACCCTATAATGAGATGAGCTTTGCAAAAAAGTGTTTAGTGTGCGTCATTTTACTGTTGTATTGTTGTAAACGCTAATAACCCTTGAAGAACAGATGGAAACAGTTAGATTAGCCAGTTTAAATGATGATCATTACGATTCTGCATTACGATTCTTTTACTGGCACACATCTACCTGCTACTGCTGTTGGCAGTCATGTCTTTGCATGTAATAAAGATAACTGAGCAAATTCCATTGATAGCTACACATGCCAGCTTCTACATGATTTCAGTCACCCTTTCCTCATTCCTTACCTCTTACAAATTTGTTCCAGATGTCTACAGACTCAGTACTGATATTTAAACTGTAATCTGATCATACATGTTTTCTCTCTGTAATTGAATTTAACTGCTCTAGACCAGGGGTATCAAATTTGCAGCCTTAGTTTCTTCTGAGTTCTGTGGCTTATTAAAAGAAATCCAACCTTCATATACCAGCCCACGGAAACTATAATATATCACAGCTTATTTTGGTTCGTTTGTGCTACCTTACACTATTGATTTGTTGTTACCACCTGCTGGATATTAAATATTGGATTTTTTTAATGAGCGTACTTTATGATTTATTTTAACATTGTATTATTTTTAGATGGTCAATTGCTGGTTGGTCATATGAGGACAAGTGAAGCTACACATCATACTGTAACTAGCTAGCAAAGGCAAGATATTGCTCTGTTCATATTAAGGATTCACTGAAATTAATATATATGTCTGTCAGGAAGTGCAGGCAGGAAGACGTGGAGGCGGACGCATACGCAGGTAAAGGAAAATATTTAATAAATAAGTAACAAATAAACAAAGAAACGAGTAAACATGTAACAAAGAAATAAACCAAAACGAACGATGAGTTAACGAAAACATAAAACAGGGAGGCTAAACAAAGAAACAAACGAGTAACTGAAACAAGACTAAAATAACTAAACAGAACAAGGATAACAAAGGAAATATACAAAATACTAACAAACAAGGAACTAAAACAAGACAGGATAAACTAAACTGGGCAAGGGAGTAAACAAGGAAAATAAACAAGGAACTAGAAGCAAAACGAGATAAACACTGAACTAGGAAACGGGCTATGAAAAACAGAGAAACGCCGAGAGACAAAACGACAGGAGTTTGTGCAAAGACCGACAAGGCCAAAGTGACAGAGGGGGACTATATAACACACAAATTGACACAGGTGGAAAAGTACTGGGACAGAACACAGGGGCACAGGTCACGTGGGACACACACAGGCACGAGGACAGACAGGAAACAGGGCCAGGACGTGACAATGTCTTCTTCATAACTAAAAGTGGATTGCTCTTAAAAGATATGGAATTGCATTGTTTATATGATATCATGCCATAAAACCGACTTGAAAATGGAGTAAGATTATTTATCATAATTATTTCTGGGACCAAACAAAAATGTTGACACTTTTTTCACCATTGCATCGAGTTAAATTGCCTAAATATAATATTTTTGTATCTTACTTCTTAAATAAAAAAGCAAATACATCAGTACAGTTTTTACAAGTTCAAATTGAAATTGAAGCAGAAATACAAACAAATCGCCATATTGATAGTCATTTTCAGATGAATATTTTTGGTTGTGTCGTTCGTAATTTGACGACTCTTGGCCTCCCTTAAAGGGAAGCCTTGGGCTAGCTTAAAATAGACTCTTAAAACTTATCTAGTCATGCATCGATGTAAAGTTCTAAATTCAAAAGAAAGAAGATAAAAACAGACGAGTGCCTCGAGTTTTAAAGAAAGGAGAAGTCGGGTCATTCTGAAGTTCTAAGTTGATCTTTTTATTGTTCTTTCAGTCAGGAAGCTCCGATCTTCTGAAAACACAGAGGAATACACACTTTTATACAGTATTTGGGTGAACAAAGGTGGGGGCTTTTAGTTCCACCTTTCCTTCTCCTGCCCAGCGTTCCCGTGGGAGCTTGGGCCTCTTGAGACACCTGGTATGATAAGCATATTTCTTATCTGTCTCCCCCTCAGTTCACAGCAGCCTGGTACAGACTGGGCCTTACTGAGGAAGAGCAGACAGAGTTTTAACTGAACTCAATAAACTCGTTCATATATGGCCAAATTGTACTAATATATGGGTATTATAACATATATTGATCCCTAATATCTTAATTAGGGCCCCACAGTTGCCAGATATTCACTGCATCTCTAGGTTACATGCAGTCATAAATACATTCATTAGTTTACATCTCTTATATTATGTGAGGGTTGGTAGTGCAGTATGGTGCATTTTGATGCATTCACACCTGCAGTAAGTGTGGTTCTGGGTGTGGTCTGTACCTTTGGGTGCTTGCCTACTGTTAGTGCTGGGATTCATACTTTTCAATCTTTGGCTTGCTGCTGATATAAAGCCAGGAACCCAAAGGCCCAGTCTCATTTATGCAGCTCTCGCTCTCAGCTTCCGCTCCAGATGGCAGCCTCCATATGATGTTTGATGCATATCATATGACTCTTAGAGGCAGAACAGTTGGAACAACAGAGACAAAAAACAAAGGAAGAAGATCAGTTGAAGAGAAAGTAAGAAGTAAGGAAAACTAAGAATAGGGTGAAGTTGGTAATTCTTTTATACCCAACAGCAATGACCTTGACCTCCTCTCCAATTGAAGGTGTAGTTTTGCAGCAGGTTTCCCTGAAGGAACGAACCCTGCATTGAGGTGGAGGAGGAATGAAAACACTTTATATTAGGATTTGCCATGGAACTACATGTGCTTCTGGCTCCCCATAGAAGAGGCAAAGATAGATCAATGGAAAAGCAGACTGTCACACCTTCTGCACTTTATTTAGAGATAAGACGTTACCTTTTTATGTTCTTGTTGTCGGCACAGCTTCTCTCTCAAGGCTCTGTCACACTAGATCTGTCTAAATGTCAAGCTCTGATTTGTCCCTCTGCTTGAACCAATACATAAACTACACATGTTCCCACAGATAGTGACAAATAGTGGAGTTAGGAAATGCCTGGTAAAAAGGAATGTGATAACCACGGGTTGGAAGTAATGGAATGAATGAAGGAAGTTCAACTTATATAGCGCCTTTCTAGAAACCCAAGGACGCTTTACAATGTACCCGTTTTACACACAAGCACATTACACATCAACACTCATCCACACACCGATGAGAGGTGGCAGCCAATAGCACGCAGCATACTCTCAACCGGAAAAGACCGTCCACCTGGAGGACTGCATACAGCATTTACCCAGGACATATCTGGGCACAGTCATACATACATTTACACACAAACACAAAAATACATACATACCACACTTAACACATGCACACCAGATCAATTTAGAGTATTCAATTTTTCTGGCCAATTTACAGTATCCAGTTTACCTGATTTCCATGTTTTTGAACTGTGGGAGGAAACCAGAGTCCCCGGAGGAAACCCACGCAGACACAGGAAGAAAATAAAAACGCCACCCAGATAGGGACTCAAGACCCTAGTGCTGGGAGGCGAACATGCTAACCACTAAGCCACTAAGCCAATGGAGTGCATGTGTAACAATGTTGCATAGTCAGGATACTAGGGCTGTCCCTAACGATTATTTTTTAAACGATTATTCTAACGATTATTTTTTTCGATTAGTCGACTAATCTATTTATTGAGAAACATATTTAAATAATTATTATTTTACGTTTTAAAGCAAACGATAAATTACTATATTTATATATAATAACAACAACAACAACACAAGCCTACTAAACCAAACCCCACACTTATAATCACTTACATGTACAACACGTTTAGATCTATAACGCTAAAAATGAATAAGCTCCCATACACCACAACCGTGTGTTGCACTGTTTTCTGTGACCGCTAGATTTTGTGACCACGGGCAAGTAGTTCTCAGCAGACCGGTGCACTGGCCGATTCAAAACGTGTTCGTTTCTAATGTTTATCCCGACTGGCCAAAACGGTTCAGTTTAGGGCTGAGGGTAAGGTGTAGGTATAGAAAGCTTCCGTTTTGCCAATGAACGCTCATAACCGTGAGCACTGGTCACAAAATTCCGACGGTGACAGAAAACGGTGTAACACCGCAGCGCCGACGGCGCTAGCTAAAATAACTTAAGGCAGCTAGCTTAGCTAAACACCTGAACTTATGAATAATGCTACTGTTTCTGGAAACTGTGAAATGCCATGCACAAATATAAACCAAAACTGTATAATTTCTGCCTGTGGCAGGTTTAAAACCTTTGGTAGACAGCCTTAAGTCTTTTTAAGGACACCCGCGGAGACCCTGATGTAAACGGTAACTTACTGTGTGACCCTGTTGACATAGTGCTCCTGGATGTTTGCGCTTCAAGTGCTCCTTTTGCACATATGGCAGAGGACCACATTGTTGCCCTTTTGCGTGAAATGCTCCCAAACTTTAGATGCCCGCTGGCGTTGTTTTTGTAGCTGGAGATTGCTCTCCGGAGTCCATGCTCTCTAGAGCTTAGATTCTCTGCCCGAACCAGACATGACCCGGGCTCCAGAAAATAGTCCGAGATGTAGGCGTCTGTTTTTTAATTATATTTTTATTTTAAAAAAAACGAAAATAATGAAAACTGAAAGTGAAACTAAACTAATTTATTTATAAGCGCTGTTTTCACTACCGCAGTTCTACAGCGGGGGTGTTGTGCCGATTCTGTCCGCGAAGCGGGAGTCGGATTCAGCAGGGAGTCGGATTCGGCACAAGCGCGGCGGCACCCCGCGGTCTGCGGTGTCAGTTGTAAGCGCTCGCGCTAGCCGCAAAATACGACAGAAAACACTGAGGGAGCTGTAGAATTATGTATGGGACTAGAATATGAACACGAGGAGATAAAAGAAAACCTTCACCTGTGAGTAGCTCTCACCAGAACACGCAAATCTCTCTCTCTCTGTTTGTGTGTGTGTGTCTCTCTCTCTCTCTCTCTCTTGCACGTGAACTCCTCCGCGTTTGACTTGCAGAACTGTGTTTAGCTGTTCTTAAAAATCATTTTAATTAAATAATAGTTCTATGCTTCTGTGTTACCGTGTTAATTAACATAATTCTGATCATATTTCGCTCATTCAAACAGCCCGAAAACAGACAGTTTATGGTTCAGGTCGGGTCGGGCTAGAGCAGAACGTGCACGGACTCGGGCTGGGTCGGTTCGGAATTTTTGGGCCCGATCTAACCTCTAATGCTCTCCACAGGCGCCGCCATGTTTACGACGCGCCGACGCACGTTATGCAAATCGATGTATTTTCGTAATCGATGACGTCGATTATGTCGACGCGTCGCCCCAGCCCTACAGGATACATACAAAAACAGTTCTGTTCTGTATATTTATAATTACGGTTACAGTGAAAAAGAAATGATTGGGTTTCAGGTAGAATTTCTCAAATTGTCATCACTGAACAGTTCATTACAGGGTTAAAAGGATCAGTACTCTTACTGTGATCTTTTTAAACAAATGCATGAGCACATTTGTGTTTGTGAGATGCTGCTGCTGTTAATGATATTTTTTACTTTTTCTTTCTTTTTTAGCAATTCACACAGATCTACACAGTGCATTTGTCAGGGTTGAAAGCACTATTCAGAAGCTTGCAGATATAAAAGGTGGAAATCGATTTATCAGCATTAAAGGACCATTAAGGATTATATTTTGTGTAGTAACTCATAACATGATCAGGATGTATCATCAGATATTAAAGAGACATGCTGAGTTTAAGCACTGCCAGCTCTTGTAAGCAGAGCTTCAGACAGTTTTCTTTTATTCGATCTGTGCGGTACATCATGGAAATCTTTATAGGTTTTATCCTCTGAATCTGAGCACCGACATTCCCCCAGTCCCATTTTCATACTCAGGGTTGCCAGGTATAGACATCAGCATGCAAACAGTATGCTGAAACCATGGAAAGGGGCTAGCTGGCTATTTAACTGCTGAACAGGTAATCACTGAGCTTCAGTAAGGTTGCTAACCATAGCTGAGTAATTTACCACCACCTCTAGCATAGTACAGATGTTTTACAGGAATTTTAGACTCGATGTCGCTTGCCACTGTGTCAATCTGGCAACTTGTGTGAGCAGGTCAAATTCAAATCAAATCAAATTTATTTGTATAGAGCGTTTTACAACTGGTGTTGTCACAAAGCAGCTTTACAGAAACATGATGAGGAGAGGAATGAGAGAAAGCATGAGAGCAAGGGGTAGAAAACTCTATCCAGTGTTTGGAAATGTAACTCCTGTGGCAATTTCACACTCTCTTGCATTTATTACTGATTGTTCCTTTAATGTTAGTGTAAAACTTTAACAGGTAATATCTAGTGATGGGCTGATACACATTTTTTTCATTTTCGATCTGAGCTGCACTTTCACATGAAACCTCAGCAGGTGCTTAATTAAACTGATTAAACTTAATGACACAGCTGTACTCTCATCCTTCAGTGTGTCAGCTTTACACACATTACAAGTACCGGTAACTCTCTTGCTTTTCTACGTTTTTACACTAAAATATCTCTAAACAAACGGAAATTTATGCAAATTAAGCTGCTGCGGGTGTAAGATGTGGAACTGGAATCTGGATCGGTCATCTGTTTCATATTATTGTTATGGTGGGATTACGGTCCAGCACAAGCTGTGGATTGGAATATAGATTGCTAAGTATATCAGCATTTCCGTCCAATCCCCAATATGTTAATTACATTAATATTGGATTCTGATACCTGTATTGGATTGGATTAGTCCCTTCTCTTGTAATAACAAGTAATAAGTCTAAGGTGAACCAGACTGACATATTTTAGTTTTAGGCAAAAACGTAAACCGTGAATACAAGTCTGAATCAAAAGCCAGAGAATCAGAACCAAATGCTAAATAAACCTTTTCTTCTGTTGCTAAAACCAGCGTACAACAGCAAACCAGACCAGTGTAGACACAGAACAGTTTCATATTAATTTATATGTTACGAAAGAAATGATTATTTTATTGTACTCAATGATCTGTAATAGAATTAGAGCTGGGCAATATGGTGATATTGTATTGCTTTCTGATCAGTTGTAATGCTTTAATAAGCATGTTGAGGATATCAGTGCTTCAAGAACACTGATCCAACTGTACATTCCGCTACAGAGTATATTGAGTTCTGTTCATTTATGCAAAAAAATGCATAAAAATCACTGTACTATGCATGAGAGAGTTAGTGAAAAGCATTTTCATTTAACAAATGATGCATTTTGTCTGCATGTCAATATATTGTGTTAAATATAACGTATAGTAAAAATGTCTGAAATTATTGTGATATGATATTTTTACCATACTGCTCAATGTATTCTAAATGGAATACATATTTATTTTTAAGCAGCCCTCCCAACCCTGGTGATAAGTTAATAAAAATGTATGCAAACAGGAGAGCAGAAGTGTGGAATTGATGAGAAGGTTGAGGAATTTCAGCTCAGTGCCTCAACGGGGTGCATTCTCGAAACAGAACGGTGTGGAAAGAAATTAATTGAGTCTGTAGAGCAAATGTAGGAGTGGAATTAGTTACCCAGACCACCTGAGGTGAAACTTCAAGCGTGTCTGGTCTTTTAGAAGTATAAATGAGTTCAGCTGGAGTCAGAGGGTGGGGAGGAAAAAAGATTAAACATTGCTGAGCAGTGGAGTGAATCCATGGCTGTGTAAATCCAGCTTGTGAATCTGAACTTGGTGAAGGTAGGTTACGCCTGTTTGATCTGTTTCAACACAGCTGGGTCGCCTGTGCACTCTGAAAGCATTACAGAGGTCTGCTATTTGATGGAAAAGCAAAGAGATAGAATTAAAGCGCAGTCTATTGTTTATTATTCATTGTTACAGCATTGTATTGTAACAGTTACAAAGAAATGATGGTATTGCAGGCCAGTTTTGTATGCTACCTTTATTTCCCAATTTATGTGCAATTAAATCATTTTAAATTACCATCCACTAGTTAGAACTCCTAAGAACTTATAATCCCTAATTTCAGACAGGATTAGTTTACCTGGGGAGTAGGGGTGGGCAATATTATATCGTATACAATATATCGTAACACAGAAATATTGTGATATTAAAAATCCATATCGTGATAATAAGGCTGTTCTGTCTTAAAAGTAGTCTATTATTTACTGTGAAGCTTTAGGTGTATTTATTGTATAATTGTTTTAGTTTGCAGTTTATATGCATGCACTAAATATTCTGCAATATGTTTTGCTGCATTATATTATTTTATGCTATATTATTTATTTTGCCACATTATGATTATGTTGTTATACTCTTATACTACATTCCTGAAATTAATTAATTATTTGTCTGTTTTCCTATATCGCCAAGTATATCGTTATCGCAAAAATAACCTGAAATATCGTGATATTATTTTAGAGCCATATCGCCCACCCCTACTGGGGAGTAAAGTAATTATTTTGAGTAAAGTAACCATTATCAGACATCCTCAGTCATTTTAAATTATTTATTTCCAAATTTTAGCCCATTACTCCACCAACTAATTAGGACACAATTTGACTTACTAAGAAGTTACTGCATTATTACTCCACATGGTGGCGCTGAACAAATAAATAAGGTAAATTAAAAAATATATATATTGGTTATCAAATTCTGTGAAACAGACACTAATAAATCCGTAATTCCTGGTATTTGATTATTTAGGAATATTTTATCCTTTTCAGTAACACAGATGCCATTCAGAGCATTGTAGAGAATTGTCATATATTGAGTATCGAGAATGATATGATATTGTTATCGTGGGCATTGTATCGTGATAATTGTGCCCTGTGATTCCCACCCCCAGTGCTGGCCAACATCATACTAGCACCATCTACCCACCAAGAGGGAGCAAGGATAGTAGCGCTCTCTCTGGCTCCGGCTGCTGATGGCAAGCATTAAGATTCCAGGATTCAAACATTCTCATTCATCATTTTAGTCCAGTTCGAATGTGAGTCAATTTTTTTTCCCAAATTTGTGGCAACAAACAACATACAGCATTCAAATGCAGATTTAGACAGGCTAAAGGACTCCTCAGAGAAATCATTGTGTAATGTGGCCTATAGCCTACATATGTTGTAAACATGTAGCACCATTTTAAAGAGAGTGACTGTGTAAATGGAGTAGCCACTCCTATTTTAGTCAATTATATGCTGAGATTTCTTTTCCTGTGCAAATTGGTTTTATATTTTCCTGACGATCTGTACTAAAAATGCAATATCCCACCTTCCCAAGAAAAACTAATCCTGTTTAAATAAGGCTTAAGATTGACAAAATCTTACCAGAGCTGAGATGGTGAAGCCTAGCATGTTCTTCTCCCAAGACATCTAAAATCAGCCAATGTCTTCTTTTCAAACTGACCCTAACACAGTGTTGTTGGACAGAAGAACACGCTTAGAGGAGAATGCTGTGTGCCAATTCTGTGCCTCAGCTTGCAGAGCTAGCTGGCATCACACTAGATATGGGGAAAAGGAAAGGAATTTATAACCTATTTCTTCTTTGTTCAGCTACATTCAGCATTTCAGTATACAACTATGGAAAAAAAAGAGACCACCTAAAAATATTGCGTTTCTTTGATTTTACCAAAGTGAAGATAGATGATCACAAGCCATCAAATTAAGCTAAACTGCTTGATTTTTTTGCACCAGGAGTGGCATACAATTATCCAAAAGCAGTGTGTAAGACTGGTGGAGGAGAGCATGCTAAAATGCATGAAATAAACTGTTCTTAAAAGCCAGTTTTTTTCCACAAAATTTTGATTTCTTAACTCTTAAAACTTTATGTATATATATTTAGGTTTGAAAGCTCTGCATCTTTTTTGTTATTTTAGCCATTTCTCATTTTCTGCAAATAAATGCTCTAACTATGACAATATTTTTATTTGGAATTTGGGAGAAATGTTGTTCGTAGTTTATAGAATAAAACAAATCAGCTGCTAAACATATTCAATATTCTTTATTCTATATTTTATATCTTCCCCTCTTATTTTTATCATTATTATTTTTTATTTTTGTCTGTGATGTGTTAAGACCATTCTGAGTGGTTAGGTGTAGAATCCTCTTCCCAAACCCATTTTAGTGACTGTATTTTTACTGATGGCTTCATTCCCATAATGTATCATGTAATATTATCTCATTTACATATTTAACAACATTAACATGTAGAAATTCATCATAAAAGGGGGTTTGGTAACTCTGATGCTGCACATCTGGAACCTAAGCTGGTAGCTTTACTCTACACGCTAAGGTTGTTCTGGATCAGTGTGGATTTTGAATTAAACAGGTGTTTTGGCCTGAGAGGAGGATAAAAGAGAGGGGGGCAGCCTCTGAAAGAGTGTATATATTTTGGTTCTGTAGTCTTAAGGATAATTTCCATAATGTATTTCTGAAGACAAATCTGGGTTTTTGGTGTGTAATTATTGATCGTGCTCCGTTTGAAGCGCTTGATCAGAGGGCTTGCCGAATGTCAGCCCTTTATGACTGAACTCTCTGATTCTCTGCTTTTTAATATGAGGTGTGATAGTGCTGTTGTGGATGAAGCATCTATTTTTGTCCTGTAATGGCATTGCGTAATTTCATTAACCCTTTTGTTGCAGTCATTAGCCATTCCAAAGAACTAATGGCAAAAACAGGCTGTAAAACATTAATTAGACGTTCAGCGGCGAGGATATTTCATAAGCATTAATGCTGTGTAATCTCATTTTTATTAAGTGGTCAAGATTAATTAAAAATGTCCAGTTTCCAGTTGTCTTGGTAAATGAAAAAAGATAAGAAAAGCTTAATACCAATCCCTTCAAGCACATATAAGCCCTTTTTAATGTAATAGTGGGTGTCAGAATAATGTGTGTTTGTCACTGCTTTAATTTGTTCCTGTCTGCTGCTTGTTTTCATGGTTTGTGATTTGTTTCGCCTGTAGGTGTGTGTACACATGGTTTTAGGGTGGAGGATTACACACAGCTTGGATTTTGCACAGCGTATGAGCTTAAAAATATTAGTTATTTATAGCCCTTGTTTGTTTAGGACTTTGACAACAAAGTGCAGCTATTGAAAATGTGCAGAGTGAAAATGATAGGACAATGATTGCAGATAAATGAATATCAGCTTTGTTTAAATGTGTCCTAGAATAGAAAAATGTATTTATCTTGGCATATTTGAACAACGAAAGTTAATAACATACTTTAAAGCTCAAAGCTCTGCTGCCTCTTCAGTAAAAGGAAAATCTGGCATAACTAGAACGTGGCCAGTTTCTAAACCCCAAACTGTTATGTATCAACAGAGATCTTATTAATGAGGAGACCGCAGTATGAATGGGATTTCTTGTAACAGTGCAGGTTTATGAATAAAATCCTGGCCATCAACAAAAAGAGCCAATCAGCTCGCTGCTTATGAGGAGAGGGGAGGAGAATCAGTATGCTAGAGGAGATGTGCGCAGGTGCAGTAGCCATAACATGCATTGTTTTTATCAGATTTTATCAGTGATGTAAAATATGTTGATCCTGATAAGATTTGAGCCACATGTGTTTTCTCTTGTTAGTTAAGTGCGTCTTGGGTTAGTCTGCTGTGTGGAACAAATTTGAGCAACTGAATTTGAGTTCACATTTATTAAAAATACAATCGTAGAGCCCTCCTCAAGAAGTATAAAGTGTGTGTCTAAGGTGTTAACATGGCCAGAAAAGGCAACTTTGAGAGATTATGGGGATTTTGATATTTCCATAATCTTCTACCAGGGTAGACATCACTGCTAGTCTTGGCTTGCTGTCATGACCGCAGGCTTTTCTGCGCCAGTGGTAGCTTAAATTTTAACAAGCCAGGAAGATAAAGCCAGGAGCCTAAAAGATAGTCTTTCTAACCTCTGGGGAAATTGCCTTTCAAAGAACCCTTGCCATGGAAAATGGCCTTCAGTGAAAAACAGTTCTCTCAGCCAGAAAAAGCATGTCAGCAGGAATTGGGCAAAAGCTACACTCTTTAGCTCTCACTGCACTGAGAGAACATTACCACTATGCACTATGATTGGGGAGTAATTACAATTTTTTTTTACAGTCTTAAGACCAGTAGAAAAGGAAACGCAATGACAAAATAAAAGGGTTGTAAATAGACAGATTAAAAATACAGCTACGCATTTTTGCCTCCAAACAAAGTCACATATGTACTATTTATATACTAGCACAGCAAAGGTCATATGACACAGGAACTATGACATTTGTCATGTTTCCTGGAAGCTAAAGAACGCTGCGCTGAACTGCATAATGATTTGCCTGTTCATACGAATGATTGTAGCCAGTCACTGTCACTCACAATAATTACCACCCACTGTGCTGTCTACTGAAGGTGGTAATGCCCTTGTTATGTATTCCCTGTACATAGGAACCATTGTGGTTAGATAGATATATGTTAAGTACCTGCACAACTTTGAAAATGGAATGTCCCACCCTGACATCTGGTACTCACTCATATCAACTTATGAGCACTCATAACACCACGATCAAGTTCAAACTGCTATCCCATCATTTAGATCTAAGAAATTTTAAATAAGGGGCTGCCTTCCCTTGGATATTCAGTTGTATTTTATACATTAGTTGACTGACTGGCTACAATGTTGTAACGTTAAGTGTAGGTTACCATATTTTACCACAGAATATGACTTAATGCTGGAACTGCAGATACAACAGCAGTGAGCTGGAATACATGTTCGATGTAATGCGAAAATAGTCTGACAGAAAGTCTGCCGAGACATTTCTTCCTCCATTAATTAACAAAATACAAGATAGATATTTGGGTATTGAATAAATACACAAAGAAAGATATTGCCCTTGTTGGCAAGACTACACACTGATGGTGAGTTAGTTGTGTGCATTGTAAGCTCGGATAAGTTGAATTTACTTAAAAAAATTGAGGAAACCGGTTGATGAAAAGTTAGCATAACTTAGAGCATCAAGTTATTACTACTAAAGGGGAAGTTGATTTAACTTCATCTTTGTTATATTGTAAGACCAGACAGGTTGACTTTCTCAACTTTTTTATGGCAGCCGGTTTGCTCAAATTTTTGAGTTGAATTTATTTTGAAAGTTGGAGGAAACCAGTTGCCTTAAAAAAGGTAAGAAATAGGGAATGACATTTTTAATTAATGTAAATTAAAACAACAAGTTAAAGCAATTGAAGAGGAGCTAAATTTATTTCTAAGGTAGCCCGGGTGAATCACTACTCACTGATGGTGAGTGTTAGTCAGAAACTGTTGAAAGTCAAAGTCAAAGTCAAAGTGGTTTTTATTGTCATTTCAGCTATATACAGAGTACACAGTGAAACGAAACAACGTTCCTCCAAGGACCATGGTGCACATAAACACAGTGTAGACAGAACAATAGTGCAACAGTACAAAAGTGCAGACAGACAATACAACACAATACAGACAAAGAATAATAAACAACAAGACAGTGTGCAAATTTTGCAGTGTGCAAAAAAGACCAGGTGAGGTAGTAATTACTCTATTACACAGTGTGCAATAGAGTCCAGTGAGGCAGTAGGGTTTTTAGTGCTTTCCATTTTCTGGGGTAAGTGGGGTAAGAGTGTGTGTGCATGTACAGAAAAAACATCAGTTCAGTCTCTGCAGTTAAGGAGTCTGATGGCTTGGGGGTAGAAGCTGTTGCAGAATGTGGTCGTGCTGGACCGGATGCTGCGGTACCTTCTTCCCGAAGGCAGGAGGGAGAACAGTTCGTGTGAGGGATGAGTGGGGTCATTCACAATGCTGGTTGCTTTGCGGATGCTGCGGGTGGTGTAAATGTCCGTGATGGAGGGTAGAGAGACGCCGATGATCCTCTCAGCTGTCCTCACAATACGCTGGAGGGTCTTGCGGTCAGAGACGGTGCAGGTCCCAAACCAGGCAGTGATGCAGCTGCTCAAGATGCTCTCAATGGTCCCTCTAACAAACCCAGTATGCAAAAAGATTGTGACAGCAGCCAATGGAAAAGAAGCTGTTAATGGCAACAGACTAAACTCAGTTATTATAAGTTGGTTCAACTCAAAGATCTCAGTTTGATTGTATACGTGCCCACAAATGTTCAACTAACTCAAAATAGTTGAGTATTGTTTAGAAATATCCAATTTTATGTAAAACAGACTTAAATCATTTGAGTTCAAGCAACATATGGGTTTACAGTGGAGGGTCACCCATTATGCAAATTCATGATGCCAGTACCCAATAGTTATTTTAACAATCAGTTTTCGAAATTCTCTAAAAGAAAAAAAACTGGCTAGTGGTAAATTTGATTACATTTACTTTTGCTCTATTACATATTAATGTTTTAAAAGTGGATTGAACTTGTCATTTTTACTCTCTACTTTTAATATACTTTTACTTTTTTACATTCTTACCTTATATATTAAACATTTAATTTAATACACATTCATCATAGATTCCTTCCTTCATCCTGATTCGTGTCTTGTCCACACTCACACACTTCTCTGTCCAGTTATAATGAGGTCACATTTTACACTGACCGTTTTTAGTCAGTCTAGTGCAGCCAGTCATGCATGCGGTGATCTAGCCTCATGGGGGGAACTTGTATCGTGGAGTGAAGTGCTGGTCCCATGGCAAAGACTACAGGGTGACCACAGACGCTAGAAGAGCAGGCAGTTCTGTGGAGGGAGGTCACCCAAGTTACAACTAACAGACTGTAACATAGTGAGGATATTACGCAGCCAGCAGGAGACTAGCTATGAGACTTTTCAAATGGTAGTATCTTAAGTTTTGTAAGGTCAACAAACTATTGTCTTATTCATAACAATGCAATCTGTCTTGGCTCTGGGAATGATGTCACACCTGAGTTGACTGTGTTGTAGTTAAACATAAATGTATCAGCTAGTATTGTTAACATTGTATCATGTTAGCATTGCAAGCAATACAAGTTGTTAACACCACATCATGCAGCATTTTGCACAGGATGAAAAGATGTCCCCAGATGGAATTTGGACATTGCTGTGTGTATAATTAATTTAATAAGACATATACAGAAGTTATAATACATTGTATAATACTACTACTTTTGAACTCAGGTTTGTGAGACTTTCCTGGCTTTTCTAGTAGGACATCTGACCTGTGGGGGTGTTCCAGTTAATATGCCCTACCAACATCAAAGCTCAAATGGAACCATTAGCTTTCCACCATTTTTACTCAATTTTTATTGTACTGTTTCTTTAGCCTTCTTTTTGTGTATGTGCACAAAGCATTTAGGGAAACTAAGGCCTGCACTAAGTACTTGCTCTGATCTTTGGCTGTACATGAAGGGTCCTTCAGTTTTGAACAGCCTTCTATGATGTTGAAAAATCCAGTCCACTTTTGGCTACATTTACATTACATTTACAGCATTTGGCTGATGCTCTTATCCAGAGTGACTTTCAGGGTTATTCCTATAACAAATGTGGGCCAATGTAATGTTGGCAATCTTGCCCAAGCATTCTTATTGGTGTAGCACAGTAACATAGTCACCCAGACCTAGAATTGAACTCCAGTCTCACAAATGGTAGCTCAGTCACAGTCAGTGGTGTTATCCACTGCACCACACCAACCAACAACATTGGGACGCAGCTCGAGTCACTGGTTGGCAACCTTTGTATGCTTGCCTACTGTCACTAGTAGGTCCTTTACTATACATTATAATTTATATGATATCATAATATATGAGTTTAATAAACAATACACATATTAAAAGAGCTCCAAGAACACTTTCAGGGGTTTTAACTATCATGGAAGGTGCAGGATAAGGTAAACAAATAGCGATGCATCTCTAACAAAACCATCCCCCCACCTCAGTCAACAAATAGCACTGCATCTCCACAAATCCCCCCCACCCCCTCCCCCTTCAACAAACACCTGTAAATGATTTTTAGCAGGGTGGGATGTAGAATATCTTCACTGCAAATAACAGCAAACTAAAGCTTCATTACCCACATTACCCTCAACAGAGGAAGCTCTTCATGCTGCAGACTGTGCTAACATAGGCTGGAGGCAGAGTGAGGTAGAGCGAGGTAGAGTGAGGTAGAGTACCAGAAATATTACATATCTGTGAGAAACACAGAAAGGTAGAATTCATTTTTAATTTGAGTAGCACTCACTAAATTGCAGTGCATTGTAGTGGATTATAATATCTTACATATCTTATCAGTAAGCACTTACATTAGAGAACCCCTTCAGGAAAAACCAATCCAGCTCGAGCAGAACTAAAGTCATTATGTTCCTACCACTTGACCCAAAGACATTAGAGCTCCTTTTGTGATTTATGAGCTTTGCCCCAGCATGGTGTAGCTACCTAATATTAATGCAGCAGCATAAGAAATATGTTTGGCTCTGATGGACAATGCTATGTCTGGGATGAGGAGTCTCCACAAGGCGGTTTATTAATATGTACCCATATTTTATTCACAAAAGAACATAGAAACAATGCATCATGACTGGGTAAAAAGAGCATTTTGCTTCCATCACAACAGCATGGATTTACAGGAGTCCAGAACTTTTACCAATACAGAACATTTGTACAAAACAGACTTAATAGGGGACTCTAAATAATGGTATACTTGATGCTTCCAACTTTTTAAAGATAAATTGCTGCAATTAAGGTATAACCAAGTTGAGGCAAAAGGAATCACTTTTAACATCTAATAATAAGAGTCTATATTGGCATAACCATATGATACCAATCAGGATACAGGGCTAACAATTTAATATATTGTAACACACAGTAATAATGTGATTAATAAAATTTTAATGAAACTGTCATAGTATAAAGTGTTACACAGTGGGCAGGAACACTAAATGAGCCACTTCTGACATCAAACCTCAAACTTCTGACATCTAAACTAATACTTAAAAAGATTATGCTCTATTGCCAAACAAAATATTCTGATATGATACCAATATATTTAACACCTCTATCTGATATGTGTTGTGTTCTGTTGAGAATAAAATATGGGATAAAAACTATGAGGTTTGCAGATCATTTTTGCAAATCATTCAGTCATGTTTTTCATTTTACACAGCAAACCAACTTTTTTGGAACTGAACCTGTAAGATCTTTGCCCTGTTTAGATCTTGAAGCAATCTAAAAAGACACAAATCCTTTTATTTCCCATTTCTAAACACAATCTCTGTCAAAAAAAAAACACGAAACACTGATTTATTGTTCCAAAACCATGTGTTAAAGAAAGGTTTTTGCCAAGAAATGAGGCATAGAAATGATTTATGATACAGATTAACCTAGGCTTCCTGTCCCTGATGATTTCTGCCATGGCTTCCTGCGACTGCTGAGGCTGTGGGGAACCTTCTTCATAGAGAGACAGTATGAATCATAAAAAAAATAAATGTTATCTGACATTTTTCTAGCTAAAGCTGATTGTTGGCCTTCAGCATAACATTCACTGTAATTCTGTCTTCGCTGTAATAACAGATAACAGATAGAAAGCCAATACTTTCTGTCCACTTATGAAATCAGGGTTTTATGGATTGTGGGTTTTTTGTGTCCTTTTAAGGACGTCTTCAGGGAGAAGGCAGATGGCAGGCAGTCTTATCATGCAGAAGAAAACAAGTTTCTGGATGAACCTGGAGAGAATGCATCTCCTGCTTTTCTGCTTTTGGCAGACACCATCAATGTATTGGCCTTCCTCCAATTACTTCCTGAGCTGACCTTTTGGTGCATTTCCATAGAGTTTTAAGATGCTGCTCATATTTTGCTGCACGGAGAGGGAGCACAGACAGTCGGGAATAAGGATTCTCATTTGAATAGAGTGAATGTGGTGAATCCATGTTCTGAACTGAAAGTTAATGCGGTGGACGCCAGACCCAGGGATTCTGATTTAGTTCTTGCATGTAATCAGCCTTAAATAAATAATAAATTAAAATAAACGTAAATAAAACCAGAATGCAGTTGCAAATCACAGTCCCACAATCACAGTATTCACAATCAAACATAAGACATATATCAGATGTTTAAAGTGAGGCATTTTACTCGTTTCTGAGAACCTTATGCCACAAAACATCTCAATAAACTTGGGACAGGGACAACAAAATTCAGAAAAAAATAAATGGCACTTATAAAAACATCTGTAACAGTAGTTGTTTGCAACTAACTCACATGACTGGGTATAAAAAGAGCATTCTAGAGAGGCAGAGTTCGCTAATCTGCGAATTTCTGTTTGTCTAAATAAGGTTTTGGATATCCCACCATCTACCAAAACACAATATCATCAAAAGATTTAGAGAAACTAATAAAAGCCCTGTGTGCATGGAAGTTGACCGACAGTCAATACTTCATGCTGGTGATCTTCAGGACCTCAGGCGACACTGCTTTAAAACAGACTGTACAGATTCTGTACTAAAAATCACTGCATGGGTTCGGGAACACTCCCAGCAATCATTGTCTGTGAACACAGTTTTGCGTACAATCTATAAATGCCAGTTAAAGGTGTATAATACGAAGAAGATGCCATGTTGTCTTTTTGTCTTTCTCAGGGTAAAACTTATTTTGTTCTATTGTTCTATTGTTTATCCCATTGGTCTTTGTTTTTACATGGATGGACCAAGTCTTAGGTATACTGTATATTGATAAGATCTTACAGAAGGGTTAAAGTATCATGCCTACCCAGAATGCAGTGGGTGATACCAGTACTTAAAGTATATGTGTATTTTTGTTCGGGGCAGCTGAGTAGAGCAGATCAATCAATCGATCAATAATTCAGTCAGTCAGTCAGTCAGTCAGTCAGTCAATCAATCAATTTACAAAATTAAAGGGACTGAAAAATAAGTTTAAATATAAAAACAAGCAAACAATACAAGATTTAATTAAGTAGAAATAAAATCATTCGGAATAAAAGGATATGCAGACAGGCTATAATGTAAAACGATAAAACAAAGAGATAAATAATTAGAAAAATAAAATATGAACACAATTAAGAAATAGAGGACTAAAATAACACCAAAATTATAAGAAAAAATTATGGAACTAAAATAAATAAATAACAATAATACTAAGTTAAGTATATAAAAAATTAAAAATGTACTGGCTTCCCAGGGCCTTCAATTTAATTTCTATAAAGCTTGTTTTTAATTTATTGGTAATTGTGGCTGTAATAATTATTAGAAGTAAAATGTTGGGAGCTGAACAATAGTCCTGACAGACGCCACCATCTTCCCTAGGCCATAGCCAATTAAAAATTGATTAAAGTAAAATTTTCTGAATTGTGTTGACTTATGGCTTCTTCTTCTTTGCATGATTTGCATATCATTGCATTCTATTTTTCTTTTACATTTATTTACTCTTTACAGAGCTTAGCAACTTTTTGGATCTGAGGTTATAATTAAATAGGAGGTGCACCAGAGTAATCAATAATGTTCAGCCCCTATTACCAATAACTGCTTATTCTTTTTAGATTGAGAGGGAGATGCTTCACTGATCAACACACGCCATTTCTGATTATTATTATCAGCATTACCAGAAGAAATACTTGATTACTCAGATACGTCAACCCTTTATTCTTTTTTTTAGTCATCTAAAAATAAGACAATGAGGTGAACAGCAGTCGCTGGGATGACTAATAATTGAAATGAACGCTGTACCTGAGTAGTCAAGTGTTCTCTAACCTGGAGAAATTAATAAAAAAAAACAATAGTACAGAAATGAATACGAGAACGTTTTGAGATGTTCTGTTCCTGTGAGTCCTGTCTGTTAAACGCTGGTCACTGTTAAGCACCAGCCACAGCAGTCGAGTCTGGAGGAACTGTAATTATCCCCAAGGTGTCTCTGAATGAGTCAGATGGGGAAAATGACAAAGCTACCGAGGTGTAGAGCTGTCTGAGGAGGAGAACCTCACTAAACACTTTCAGCGTGTGCTGTTCACGACACAGCATCACTCCAATTAGAGCAGCACAAGGAACAATTTAAAATTAATAAGCGTTTGCTTGAATTAATTAATCAAATAAAAAACTCTAGTGGCACCCTGTATACTTGCTGGTTCTTGGAGCCATAAAATAGGACAGGAGTGTTCAACGGCTGGTGTGGCTGCAGATTGTGATTCTAAACATCCAGTAGCTCTCCTTATAAATGTGTTTAATCAGTTTGTCACCTTCAACAGCTTTACTGATGACTTTTGCTTCTGCCTGGAAGTATTGTCCCAGAAATCATTGTGATAAACAATATTATTGTAAAAAAAAACAAACACAATTTTTACCCTTAATAACATGTGTTATAACAAAATGTTGGGCAATACCATAGCAAAACTAATCTTCAGTTGACCTTATTTGCCTTATTAAAGGTCTCATTCCCTCTTTTTTGTATTCAATTTAATGTCTAGTTGTGGTCTCTAGTTTTAATGAATGCCAGGTGAGCTGCTTTTCGTGAAAAAAGTGCTCTGGTGATCCGGTTAAGAAATGTTTTAAAATAAAGACATTTCGAACAGTCTTTGCAGTACCATATGTTACTTTCCAACATGCTTAGTGCAGTTCAGCCACTGACCTAGTCTTAAAGTCTCTGTAAATCACACAATCCACCGGAGATCCTATGTAAACCTATAGTTACACACAGAGGTGGGTAGTCCAGGTCCACAAAATAAAAATCCACCCAGGGTTGGTTAAGCTGCTGGATTTTTACTTTTAACTAGTGTAAATAGAACTGTTTTAAACATACACCAACCTATCGCAATTGTATTCTGCTGGTGGTGTTCCATAGACAAATTCTAACCATTTGTTCTTTAGCATCCGAGCCTCCACTACTAGACTTTGCAACAGCTTCATCCACCAGGCAGTCAGACTCCTCAGCGCACAGAGCTGACCACCCTCCTCACCCACCACACTCACAAAAAAACTGATCTGAAGGCTGACATGTCTTTATTCCTATCAGCAATATTTGCTGCCACTCTCAATAACCATAAACTCTCTACCTCAGTAACTGCTGTGATTATATATGTTCTAAATGTTACTGCACCTTATCCTCACTATACACTTTATTATACCGTATCAGTACTGCACTGTCCTGTCTGTTAATTGTCTTAAATTGTCTCGTCTTTTGTATTTATTGTATTTATTTCTACTTAGTGTTATAGTTTCATGTTGCACTGTCATCACTCCTGCACTTTATGTCGTCTATTGCTTGTTGTTCCATGTTGCACCATGGTTCCGGAGAAACGTAATTTCATTACACTGTGTACCTGTACTCAGTTGTACTGTCAATAAAAGCCTCTTGACTCTTGACTTGACTTGACTTTGAAATTACTTGGCAAAGCATATAACACTGTTGTGTTATTTGCACAAATAACACAGGAACAAACTGCCATGCTGTTTTCTAGCGCTGGTAGCTCCTGTCTGACGAGACATGCCTGGCAAAAATCAGCTAGTAATACTATACTACTAATATAATTATTTTTATCATACCACCGTAGCTAAGTCTCAGTAATGATTTAGACTAGCTGTTTGATTTTCGTATACAGCTTTTAGAATTTAAATTAGGATTTGAAGTATTTCCTATTGTGACTGATAAAGGGTTAAGAATACTGATAAATTGGTATTGGAATATAATAAGTCTCCAGAATGTATGTACTTATACATAACTAGAATGTAATGTATGGTCATGTTTGCATTTTATTGTTTTTATGGAAATTAATATTGACTCGTATCCTTATATTGTATTATACGTTTATTATGTCATTATAATGACAGACCTAATTGTAGTATAGGTTTGATGTTTTTCTTTTCTTTTTCCCTACATTATAAATTAATACTAAAGTCATCCAGACTATAAATGACTTCTTTACACCTAAAGAATCATATAGTAAATTAAGAGTGTTAAACAAAGCAAAATACTCTGAAAAACATTCAGTTGGGCTCTTATATGTGGGGCTTGTAACTCTGATGAACTTATCTTGTGAAACAGAGTTTACTCTTGGTCTTCTTTTCCTGGAGTGGTCCTGATGAGAGCCAGTTTCATCATAAGGTTTTTGATCTTAGCGACTTCACTTAAGGATACTTTCAAAGTTCTCAAAAATTCTTAGACTGACCTTTTTTATTTCCTGAAGTATTTATTTATCTTTACTTAGTTGAGTATTTCTTGCCTAATTCTAATAAGGATTAGAACATTACTCAAAAAGAGCTATTCACTGTATACCTGTAACTCTACCTCTTTACAACTTCACAACTGATGCTCTCAAACACATTAAGAGACAAGAAATTCAAGTAATTAACTCTTGATGAGTTCAGCACAGCTGTTAACTGAAAGCCTAAATTCCAGGTGACTCTACTTCATAAAGCTTAGACATCTAGCAAGAGATGCCTATTTAAAGAATTGAATATATCAAATAAATTATAGTTTATTTAACACTTCTTGTTTACCAAATAATTCCATATGTTTTTGATACTTCAAAGTTTGGATGCCTTCAGTATTAATCTGCAATTCAGAAAAAAACACAGAATTGAAGGTGTGTCCGGACTTTTGACTGGTACTGCGTATCTGACAAACTTCACTGCTAACCTACTTTTGCAGGCCTCTGTTGGTCTCTGTTGATTTTTTTTTTATGTCCGTTGTATGCAAATATAACTGCATCCACTGGCACTAAAATTCCCAGACTTATTAAAATCCCGGCTCTGTTTATGGTTGCATCTATTCCCAGGCATTTTTCGGAGTCGGAGGCTGAAGATGAATAGCTTCATTATAAGCTCATAGGGGAGGCAGAATGTGTTTGTGTGTGTATAATGCAGCTTGGGGATGTGGATTGGGTAACGTAATACTTTTTCTAATAAGAAGGGAAAGGAGAACGGGAGGTATTACTGTAAAATGAGATGGGTTTTTGCCTCGTTCCAATTGAGCTGGTTTACCACAGAGGCAAAGTATGAGAGTGGCTTCTCTGTGATATTTATCATTAAACTTGGAATATGCACAGGTACTCGAGTACTTGCTTATCTGTTTCAGCTTGCAGTATATGAATTCTGAAATCATTCGTTTTGTTTTTGTAGAGATTTTATGTGTAATAGACCAACAAAGTAGAAGGTATTGATTTGTAAAACATTCCTGTAGGTTTATCAGTCACTACCTGTGTTAGTGATTGCTGAAATTATATACTCATTTAAGATGTTCTACATTTTTCACAGTATGATATAAAGTGAGAAGATAAACTTGACTAAAGCTCTTTTAAAAACAAGGGATTTGTCCAACAAAAGCCATTTTACGCTGACAAATTACAATTGCCGTTTTAACCTGGATAGTGGATCACTTTAAATTTAATTCTGGATTTGTAACTTCATTGAAATTGATGATGAAATTGAGTTTCATCATCAAATTTCCCTCTATTGCATAGTGGTGGGCAGAGACTGCATTCTCCACACTAAACCCTGCTATCGACCACTTATTAAATGTGCTCAGAGGGCAGGAGACCAGCAGATATATTAAGGAGAGGATTTACTCTTTAATAACCTCTTCAAACTTGTGCATCGCCTGTGCATTTATCCTGCTTCCATTGCCTTCCAAGTGTGGCTCTCATATCTGAAACATTTCTTAGATTATGGAATGCCTACAGGAATTGCACTGTTATGAAATAATTTGCACACACATTGATCATTTGGTGGCTATAGATGAGTGCATCTTCTTAGTATTAACTACTGTGGTCTAATTGCAATCACTTTGACATTGTTTGTAATTCTCCAAAAAAATATAATTTTCTTATCCATAATAATAACAATAATTTAGGTGGATGCAGTTTCAGTTGATTGTAAATGTACATTGTAAATGTTTGTTTATACATAGGAAGATTTTCCACTGTGGTGCAGTCAAGCAGAATACTATATTGCAATGATTGAATGTGCTCCTGTGAGTTTATTAGTCACTACATGTGTTAGAATGCTGCATTTGATTAAATAATATTGTCATATTTGTGATATATGATGTCCTATAATGATAAAGATCTACTTAATGTTCAACATTGTTTACACTTGAGAAAATATGAATGCTCTTTTTAACAAGGTACTTGGTCAGCAAAATCAATTTTACACGTTTGCTCTTTAAAAATGTAATTTTGCTGATTTTTCCCTTATGTCTTTTTTTTTTAATCAGTAAGCCCATTCTACCTTTCCCACTCCCATAATAAGCCCTGCCTCTGCACACTTGATTTTTTCTTGTTTTAAACTTAAGAATAATGTTTTTTTTAATCCATAATAATAATTTAAGTGGCCATAGAACGCGTTTTTACAACACAAATGTTTGCATTTCTACAGTGGACAATTTCCCATACTGGTGCAGCCCTGCTAATTATATTTCAATTACTCTTCGTTCCACTGTGGATTTGAAAGCACTTTTTTATCGTTAAGGCTGTACAAAGAGTGAACAATCACTTGGAAAGGGGAATCTTCATTACCCTGTCATTCAGACAGATTTGAGAGGCAGGAGGTTTTCTCTTTAATGAAGAAGAACTGGAGGATTATCGATTAAGGTCAGAGTGCTGAAAATGACCCTTCATCAGACGTGAAGGAGAAAAGAAGAAGAGCCTGCGGGGATTATGGAGCAGCCACGTTAATGACCCTTTGCCTGTGAGCCATTAAAAACTCATCACCATCATCAAAAGACCTGGCAGGATCAGAGCTGGAGACAGACAGAGATAGAGAGATGAGTGTTGGAGAGAGGCAAGGGCAGTCAGGGAGTAAAAATCTTGCTGTGCTGCTGAGCCTGCTGCTCTTTATCTGCACGAGAGGAGGGTTTTTAATACTTTTAAGGCTGATTGATTCTTCTCATGCACTTCTGAGTTTGTGTAATGATATGAAGCTAATGTACAAGGCTTTTACAGTTACAGAGATGTTTCTGGAGGCTTCTACTAGACCAGGGGTGTCCAAACTACGGCCCGTGGGCCATTTGCGGCCCGTTTCCTTTTTTGGAGCGGCCCTCGAGGTATTTTAGAAATAGAATGAAAGTTGGCCCGCTGTTAAGCAGGTTTTTATAATCTGAGATTCAAAGTTTGAATGCTAGGTGTCAGAAATGGGCCAAAAAGTATAAAAGCGGAGAGGTGCGCAGTTCTAGCGCAGAAAAACTGGCCGAAGAGTCTAAAAGCGGAGAGAGTGCACATTTCTAGCGCAGATAAACGGGGCCAAAGAGTCTAAAAGCGGAGAGGGTGCGCATTTCTAGCGCAGATAAACGGGGCCAAAGAGTCTAAAAGCGGAGAGAGTGCTCATTTTTAGCGGCGAAAAACGGGCCAAATAGTCTAAAAGCGGAGAGAGTGCACATTTTTAGCGGAGAAAAATGGGCTAAGTAGTCTAAAAGCGAGAGAGTGCACATTTTTAGCGGAGAAAAACGGGCTAAATAGTCTAAAAGCGGAGAGAGTGCACATTTTTTGCGGCGAAAAACGGGGCAAAGAGTCTAAAAGCGGAGAGAGTGCGCATTTTTAGCGCAGAAAAACGGGGCCAAAGAGTCTAAAAGCGGAGAGGGTGCGCATTTCTAGCTCAGATAAACGGGGCAAAAGAGTCTAAAAGCGGAGAGAGTGCACATTTTTAGCGGAGAAAAACGGGCCAAAGAGTCTTAAAGTTGCCGTAATTAAGGAGTTTAATATTAAGAGACATCATGAAATGAAACATAAATTTGAAAAATCTTAGTTTACACAACACTGTCAAAGATAGATAAAGATAGTAAGTCAAGTAAAATGGTGTGTAAATGAAATAATCAGGAAAAAAAAATATTATTTAAAGTGGTATATTTCATTATTTGTTTTATTACAGAGTGTGGCCCGTGACTTCAAATATATTTCTCCTTCTGACCCCCAACAAAAAAAGTTTGGACACCCCTGTACTAGACTATTATTAATTCTTGTCTGGTGCTCCACAATTTCATTTCTTCTCCAGTGCTGCCTTGATTTTTGGATCAGTAATTGGGGCATTTCATTGACCAACAGCACAAGGTTGTGGATTGAAGTGCTAATAAAGGTGGACTGGTCCAATTTATAATGAGTTCCGCTCACAGACCTCAAGGCAACTCTGGAAGTCTCAGAAATTTAATAGATTTTTGAGGTCACGCTGCCCGGCACCAGGCGGTGACCACCTGAGCCCCAAACATGAATCATTTTAACTCTGACCTTGCTTCAGTTTAGAAGAAGCTCAACAGTTCCAGTATATACTCAGTAGAACCTTGATAGTCTGCTATAGGTTTTGCTACTGAGAAGACCTACAGGTTATAGACTGAACGACCAAGAAAAAAAATGTTTGCAAAAAATAGTTGGAGGTTACCAGGTTAAACATTTATACTGATATTTGCAATATTTATTGAGTTGCACATACAGCATACAGTAATGTGTAATGCATGCATAATGGAACAGGCCAGATTTCTCAGCATGGTGTTGTAGAGGTTCCTAATGGTGTCCTGCGATAATATATCACGTGTAGGTTAAATATTCTCTCACAGTTCCAGATCTCTCACTGCAGATTTTGCAGTAGGGGTGTTGATAGCATGTCTAATAGCATCCTACACGTTTTTTATCGCTGAAAGGTCTGATGATGTAGCTGCTTGAGATGGCAGCTGTATGTGGATGAGCATTGTCCTGTTGGAATAGTGCACTGGAGTGTGCATTCAAAAAAGTAGAGCTCAGTAACGTAATATTGGTCTGTCAAAATTAACATAATGAAGACCAGGTGATCTTGCATAATAGACTTTCTGGACGTGTTATGCATGACAACAAACCAATGTTGATGTTGCCGCTGATTATAGGGGCTCCATACACAGATATGCTAGTTGTCTCCACTAAGATAAAAGTAGGACGCATCACTGAAGATGACCCACTGCCATTATGAGTCAATCCATAAAAGTCTGGCACAAATATCCACCATTTTTTTCATTTATGTCATTTGATTTAATCTGGGGTGATTTATAACTTAGGGGTGTACATTATGGACAAAGAACCAGATATGTGTTTTTTTTTTGTTGGTCACTTGGCTTCGTTGCACTCATTTTTTTGTTATGCTAAGCAGTAGTTTGGTGTGAGAGCGTTTATTGTGGACCTCTACCTCACTCTTTGTACATTCACTCTGCCGTACTGTTCCTCACTTTTCCTCACTCTGCCTCCAGCCTAGTTATGTCACACGAGCACAGTCTGCAGTGTGAAGAGCTCCCTCTAGTGCTGCACATGGTTAATGCAGTTTAACGATTATTAGTATGATTGGACATACGCTTTTCGCGAAAACTTCGTAAATGTACGCTTTTTTGCCCATTGGAAAATGAATGGGGAGAATTTCGCACGCCCGTGTATGGCACAGTTTCTGTGATACGAAGACGAAATTCAGGCAACCAATAGAACTTATGGCCTTCTTTCCAAAAATATGTGTCACGGAATGATACAATATACGTTTTTTGTACAATTGTCGTACGAACTTGCCCCATTGGAATGAATGGGGCCCATTGAAGGATGGCAGCTAGATCTCCAGTACTGTGTGTATGGAGCTACTGGTTCAAAGTTTGGGTACACCAGCACCCCCGACAGAGCTCCAGTAATATGTGTGTATGGAATTACTGGCCAACACCATAGCATCCAGCCACGAATCAGCACTGCAATCACACTCGCAGTTTCTGCAGGAACTGCTATCTAGTTTAAAATGTTATCCATTGATAAATTGATTAATTTTTTTTATGAAGAGTGTAACTTCATCACACATAACGCAAATGCCACGCTTTCTTTATAATCAATTATTCAGAGCATTAATCAAGAAGTGTGGCCTCCATCTTTGCAGGGATGTATAAGCCTGAGGGCTCTTTTGAAGAAAGAGCAGAAGAAAGCCTCTGAACCTGCCTGTAGTTCCTCCCTCTCATCTCTTAAACTAATGTGTCTGCTGTGGAGAAGCAGGTTGTCGCTGCTGTTGGTTAAGATGTAAAGGTAGAAAATGCGCCGCATCTACAAAGCAGCCGAGAACAATGCAGCGTGAATGCAGGGGTCTTTTGCCGGCTTATCACAGCTTGGCTAAATCCAGTGTTGGCTCTCACTTTGCTTCTCCAGCGGCGTGGGTGCTTTTCTGTTTTAATTAGCCACGCTCAGCTTCAAAGTGGCGCTCCCTCTGGGAGACGTTTTCACGACTGTATTTCTTCACAGGAGGATAAGCTCTGGGAAAAGCCGCTGATCTTCAGGGTTCAGATGATTTCCTCTCGGTGTTTACTGAGATCTGACGTTAGGAGACCAGACACAATAACAAACAACGCTGACATTTGCCCTGAAACACTTCACAGCTGCTGTAGATCAGTTTGATGAGTGCAGGCTTAGTGCTTAAACAACACTCAGGTTGTCAGCATTGCTTTGATTGAACTGATGAATAAACTCTGATTGTATGTTGATTACATAGAGAGTTCCTATCGAGATTCCTTCATATGCTTTGTGGAAGCTTTTCCTCACCAGCGCTGTCCTTCAGCTGCTCTTGAGAGGGTTAAATAGGAGTTTCTTGAAAGCTGCTTTGTGATGATGCCTGCTGTAAAGGGTGCTATACAAATAAATTTGAATTTGAAAGATAGTGCTAGTTTGTGCAGGGGTTTAGATTAGATTAGATTAGATTTATGCAGTGTACAAGTACAGAGCCAATGAAATGCAGTTAGCATCCAACCAGAAGTGCAATATACAGTGTTATTTACATAAAGTGCATAGATATAAGTATATATACATAAGTTTAAATATATAAATATACAAATATATAATAAGATCTAGGGGTGGGCGATATGGCTCTAAAATAATATCACGATATTTCATGGTATTTTCGCGATAACGATACTCTTGGCGATATAAATTTACACTACTGCAACAAAATGAAAATTAAATTTTAATATTGCATACGATTTAAGTCAGACCCCTATCTGAGATATGAAAAAATACGAGAAGAATTTGATCAGATTTGTTACAGAAGTCAATGATCCAGAATGTCATGATGACTTATAACGCACTCTAAATATCTCCATGTAACCGGGATTAAAGTAAAATAAACGATACTGGACAGACATTATCTGTCTCTAGTATATAAATATTGGAAAATGAAAACAGTGTGAAAAAAGTAGTACCCTCATGTAATAATTGGGGGTGGGTGATATAGCACGATGTTTTAAACGTATAATATCGTTCACGATATTAAAAAATGTTGGCAATATTATCGCGTACGATATGATATGGCACACCCCTAATGAGATCTACAGAAGTATCTTACATAAATGCAATATGAATGTGCAGGTAGCAGCAATACAGTTTAAGGCATAAAGTGTAGGGCAGTGTAAACAGTGGAATACAGTAGTGTATACAGACAATATTAATACATGAGTGGAATACAAACCAAACTACTGATAAATGAGCATATAGCAATATGTTGGCAAATATAAATAAAGTGCAATAATAGTACAGAGGGTGCAAGGATGCAGATAAGGAGTGCAATGTTAAAGTGTATATGCAGAGTTCATGAATATAGAGTGTTAGTGTGATGTTAAAGTATCTGTGCAGTGTTCGCCATAATTACAGCTTCAGGGAAAAAGCTCTTTCTGAGTCTGCTGGTGCGGGAGCGGAGGCTCCTGTAACGCCTGCCAGATGGAAGGAGGGTGAAAAGATTGTGGTTCAGATGAGAAATGTCCTTGATGATATTCCTCACCCTGCCCAGGCAGCGTTTGTGGTAAATGTCCTGGATGGTGGGTAACTGGGTGCCTGTGATGCATTGGGCCGTCTTCATTACTCGCTGGAGTGCTTTTTGGTCAGCAGCGCAGCAGTTGCCGTAACATACTGAGATGCAATTAAAATATTAATTAAAACTTCTAGTTAAAACTACTGCGGAGTAACAGTTTTTTTGGCCATGATAAATTAAACATCTACAATTGAAGCTTGGAGAAAATGGTACATATATTTTATGTATTTTATATTAAACTCTATGTTGCCCTTGTTCAGTATTTTAGAAAAGAGTGTTGTGCTGCCACCGTAGAAGCACTGGGGTTTCATTAGTCTCTGCAAAACATAGTAGTTAGATTTTTTTGTGCCGTTTTTTAATTGCACTGGTATGCCAAAAGACAACAAAATAGATAACACTTTTCAAACTGATCATGAAGTGTTGTTACTTTAGTGTTTATTGGACAGCTTGGGAATACCCACACCGGAATAAATTGATATCTTATTTTTTTGGCAATGAATACATACAAAAAAATAAGCAAACATGCAAGCCTTTTACAACATTTCTCATTCTACAACGTCACATGTTCACTGGGAATACATCCAATAGGGCATTACCGCTGACAGTGGACAGCACAGTAGGTGGTGTTGGTTGTGACCGGCAGCGTCTGGTTAGAACTGTCTATGCAAACAATCAAGCAACTCTTGCAGAAATCATTATATCCTCATTCAATACAGAAGAAAAAATAAAAGTTGTGGGACATGATGTATTGAAATATATTTTAACATCTATATGTTGACCCCACATATGGATGTCCTCCATTGTCAGTAATAAAAACAGGAGGGGTTAAACGTGGAGCCGCCTCTGGGTTCTACACTGCTTATATAAACCAGATACGTAAGATTGAGGTCGAATGCAGTGATGGGGCCCGTTTAGAAAGCCCAACTGATCCCAGTAACAACACAGCCCATGCCCAGAGGCCTGAGTTTGCAGGTTTAATGCTAGCACCAACATCTGAGCGTGAGTTTATGGTGCTCTGTTGCCCAATCCTGTGGTCAAAATAATTCTGAGTATGCTTCAGACCCATAGAAGATGGCTAAAGGTGTTTTAGGCTTTGGAAGTAATCAAATTCAATATAGGTTCTGATTGAATTTACCTCAGAACCATTGGCAATAGCGTGGTGTAACTTTACCAGCCATGTTTAAACAGCAGTTTTTTTTATAAATTACTCTAAAAAAAAGAGTACACTATACCTGTTTAGTGGCTTAATTTAGCTACACCAATTATCACGTAATAGCTTGGGTTGGGGAATGAAGAAAGAGGCAAACACAATTATCAGATTTAAATATCACAAAGAGCGGTTGGGAGTTGGGAGAAGTTTAAAGAGCAAAACTTCCCTCAGTGCTGTCATTCATTTTCTCTCCTCCGCAATGTGAATTTTTGTTCATTTTGACTGATGTATAAAATCCACACTTTCATATACAATGGTTGTGAATATGTGTGTGACAAATCTGACTGTTTTTAAGCCAATTGATTGCTTTCTTTTGTTTTGCAGTTCCCTCACGGAAGTATAGTGCATCTCACTGGAGGCTCCAGAACATTGCCCAGGAATCCATGGACAGCTCAGATGAGGAGTTCTTTGATGCCAGAGGTAGGTGGTTAATTACGTCATGCTGTTACAATTTGATTAAAACTCTTAGAAATTGTTTTTTTTGTTTTACATGAAATGAATTAAACATATAACAATAAAACCTGTGGCTTTGACGCCATCGAATCTTCACATTACACTACCCACTACATTTGGTTGCCTTAATCCTAATGCAGTTGCTACCATTGTGCATCATGGTTACTTACTCACTCCTTTATATTAAATCTACTCTCAGTGTTTTGAATCGGAAAATCTGAAATTCTTTAAATGTGACATTACACTGCATTGTAACACTTTTTTAACTTTTTGACATTCATTTTTTTTGTTATCACAACCATGTTGGCTTTATTTCGTGAAGAAACTCTTAATCATACACAAATAGCCCTTTTCCACCAAGCACATTCCATTCAGGCATATAAGAACCTTGGTGCTTATCGGCAAACTGGCCCAAGTTGGCATTTGCACCAGTTTTACGTCATCAACAGAGGGATCTGCACAACGGCCCTCTGTTCACACTCAAGAACCTATTTTTTTTGGTGGAAATGTACAGAAAGTTTGAAAATTAAGTGTGTGAACCCAAACAGAGTCTGTTCCATATTGGTAGAGAAGAGCTAAATTGATTTAACCAGAAGGTTATCAGTAATGTCACACCCATTGTGACAAAGTTCTGCTGCATTCACATTCACAGTAGTACATTTAAACAAATGCACATATCATAACTATTATCACAGTTCACAGGTATAGGAAAAAATTCTTCAATCAGTATAAACATTATTTTTATTCCAAGCCATTTTGGAGTAATTCTGTTGATCCATTCATTATGCATGTTTTGCAAACTGCAGATTTACATTATATTCAAAGGTAAAAAAAGTTTTTTTGAGGCAGCCATGCCATCAGCAACAAATCTAACCCGTACATCTACACTGACATGTCCGAACATCATCCCTCAGATTTTCAGGCTACGAAGTCAACAGATCCTGACCTGGTTTAACAAGAAAAGACTAGTTTTGTTGAAGGTCTAGCATGCTGTGCTCTATTTGATCATGATGTAAGGCTTATATCATGACACACATCCTATTGTAAAGTTGCTGCCCACACCCAGCCTCACTCCTTTTCCCTCTAAGAGTCTCTCAACAACTTTCAGACATTTAAATATCATTAGAGTGTGGACAGAACTAAAATTTCTGTTTAATATTCCTCCTTTGAGAAATTTAAGCTTAGAAGCAATGTTCAGTTCAGAGGCTCCTCACGGCTTAATCTAATCTGCGCTGTAGAGTTCGTCTGAGCCACATCTGATAGCTAGCTGTGAGCTTACGCAAGCAATAAAGGGCTCTGGAGGACAGGACGGATATGAACAAAGAGTGTGATAGCACTTTTTGTTTGAAAATGGCTCAAAGATCAAAGGGGTGCAGGGTACACAGCAATAAGAGCTATACTAAAGTGTCTAGAAAGATGATAGAGGTGAATTTGACCCTATTGATTTGTGCTGGCACTGTCAGGGCTTCTGGCACTACGAATATCAGGATTCATAAGCAGCACAAGTGTTAAGAGTGTGTGTATGTGTGTGTGTCTGTGTGTGTGTGTGTGTGTAGGAGAACAGCTGTTATGTTGAGGCACCTGTTTTGACTTATGCACTTATGAACTGCTCAGAATGTGTATCTGAATGAATATATCTGTTTAACATCTTGTCATTGTCATCTTGTAATTAATTCACTGATTATTTTAGTGATTATTCAATAAAGACAATAAAACAATTAATTAAACTAACAGTAGTAAATCATGCAGATTCGTTTAAAGATTCCAGAATACTTAATACGATTAAAGTAAACAATATTCATTGTCTTTTTTTAATGTAAAACTTCAGATTGTTCAAATAATTAATCGTGACAGTCCTAATTGAGATAAATTATACCCAGACATGATGTATTAGCTTGTATTTTGCCTCTAATACTAATGCCTGATCATTGCAAGGCAGTCTTCATTTCTCCTCCTCATCTGTTGAATGAATCATGCATAGCAGTCAGGTAGATTTATACACAAACTTCCATGATTTAACTTATTCATGCCCTCATGTAGGAGGAAGTGAATCTGCTAGTGCGTTTTCTTCTGCTTCTTTTTTTGCTTCACTGCATTGCTGCACTTTGTACAGTTTGTATGTGTATAACCCGTGTATCAGTATAGGCTTTTTAGTAGGGTTAAATCGGACTGTGGTTCATTTTCTTCTTTGACACAATTTGTATGGACATGTGTCAAGAGATGACAAGACAAGACAAGACAAGAAATACAGTTATAATACTCAGAAGCAGACCAAGACCTTTGAGAGGAGATGGCCAACAAAAGAACGTGGTCTGACCTTAGACCGAACCAATTATCATCTGTACTACTCAGGTTTGAACTAAGCAGTTCCTGTAGCCGGGTTTAGTCATGAATATTGTGAATAAATGCCATATTTTTCTTTGCTCATTAACTACACAGTTATGCCAGAACACAGGACCTTCTTCCTGTATTTACTTTCTTGCTCACATATCAGGCAGGTTTGACCAGTAGGTAGAGAGAACATTTTCACATGGTTTGTTTTGATGCATTTTGAAGCACTAACATTGCGTGCACACCACACGTTTTAAAAGTACTCTCCGTCGCTTTTACAGCAGGCGATGAGTTGCTGGCAGGCGTGTTTACCTGCTAGTAAGGCAGGTTGTGTACTGGACTGAACTGTTTTCTCAGCTGTAAAAGTATTTTATATAATTTACAAAATATATATAGCTACACGTTGATTTAATTGTGCTTGTGTTCTAGCAAATAAGCAGCATTTTTTTCATTTTTCTGAGGTGATAACTTTCTCCAAACATTAGATACACAAAATGCAGAGCTGAATATTTAAAGCATGACTGCACTTTAGATGCGTGAGAGATTGTGCTGGCTGGGAGTGTGCTTTACCAGTTGCAAACAAATTCTGTTTGTGTGTACTCCAACATGAAGTAAAAGGAAGAAATCTTCAGTAAGGACCAGTCAGAGGAATGTTCAAACCTGCTTTCTGATTGGTAGTTTCTGCCACACTTCAATGTTCATTTGCAGAGTGTTGCTCTCGGTTGCATCACTGCACGCCGCTGGGTGTCGCTGACTCTCATTGAAAATAAATGACTCGAGAGCTCTTCGTCACTTTTGTAGCTTGTGGTGTGCACGCATGGTTACGCATGGTTTTCCTGTGTGAAAACAAACCAGACCGAGGGGAAAATGCTCCAAGTTTAACTGATGTGCACCAGAGCTAACAAAAATGACTAAGTAAAAATGCCTGTAGTATTAAGCCCTATCCGGACGGGATTAGTTTCTCAGGGGGGCATCTGTGAAAAATATTTCACACTTCTGCTCAGGGATAAAACTTTTACATCTGGAGTGCAATTGAAAAAAACAGGAGGACCAGTGAGTTATTTGGCTTTTCTTGGTCACATGATATCACATTCAGTAGCTCCTCCATTTCCATTCGCTGTTGTGTTCACGTGGATCTCTGTGGAAACGTGTGCCCGAAGTGTAATTATGGTGCGTGGCAGTGGACAAATAGCTTTTTTATTAAATGCGAGGTGACAAAACCCAGAGATGTGCATTGGGACAGAACTAAAATTACCCAATTAAATGAGCGAAAAACAGTAGGTAATTCAACCTTTAATTTTCTCAGAGGACTTTCGAGAAAAACACATACATGGTCGTTCTGGACGGAAATAAAATTACAGTGATACATAAAAGAGAAAATTACCCCAGGACCTCCTGAGAAACACTTAGGGGAGCTTTACAACAACTGACCAGTGACAGAAAATTAAGGCAGGCTGTTGAAACCAAATAAACAATAGAAAAAGAAAAAGTACTGTAGCACAGGTCAGTGAGGATATGATTTTTGCATAATAAGCATCTTCGTTTGGCAAATTCAGAATATAGTGCTTTTATTGCACTTAATTACCCAATAATGATAAACAATGATTTTGCCAGTAATCAAACCATCACATTTACATGCACTCAGGTAATCAGATAATGGGAAAACTTTGGGTTTACATAAGTCAGGGAAATATTGAATTTCTACTCTGCAACCAGACACTTATTTACCCCTAGAAGCATGTGATGTAAACTTCTTGTAAACTTACTGTTGCAACATTTTGGAAAACATAGACACATGTGGTTCTTTGTTTCTTCACAGTTCTGTCCTTTTTGACAGCTTTCAAAATGTTACTGCAAAAACAGCAAACAAGTAAACAAATGTTCATCCAGGAAAACTGAAAGTTTATACAGTACATTTGCCAGGAAATCTGATTTCTGAGCTAAAATCTAGTTCTTTTCGTTTGACTTTTTAAATCAGCTCTCTTAGGCTTTCATCTAAAAAAAAACTCTGACTTAAATAATCAGAACACTGGATTGATTTTATTTGGATTGAATGTGTGACTGCATCTAAACACACAGATTGTAAAAAAACACAAATCTAAATGTGTACTCTGGTCTGGACTACAGGTGTGAAAATGGCATAATTAAACCAATGTATTTCATTTACTGAGTGCTTCAGATTGTTTTAAAGAGCAGTTGAAAATACCTGTGTGATAGGATTGCAGGTCGCAGAACATCATCATGATATTACGGTACTAAAATGGAGATGTCACAGTGCATTGTGGAAAATAGACATTTTATTAATTATGATATGTTATTCAGCCGCATTGTTTGAACACAAACAACTAACACCAATCAGCAACCCACTCTTACACCCACACAGTAACTCAGGATTGTGGCATGCGTCACACTGCTCCTGCCTCACGGCTGTAATCTCATTAGTAGTTTACACAACAGCTGGATACATTTATCATCTTTCACAACGTTTTTGTTAATATTGTTGGAATATTGAATTAGCTCAATAATTTAGCTTATAAGCTCATAGGCCAAAAGTATTGGGTATAGAGTGGAACTCTCCAGTATTTAAATGTGGCTGGTTTAACGCTTTTTTATTGGTGTTTGGGTGATTGTAGCAGAAGTTGGATTGGATGCCAAAAAAGAATCCAGTTCCATAACAAATTTGTACTGTATTTTCTGTTTTGAGCAGTTTTAGTATGATGGCTTACAGTAAATTATCATATAAAGTAAAGAGCTTTAATAAAATATTATACAAAACATTGTTATGTATCTATATCTGTTTGTTAACTAATGCACATGTACAGCCATCCATGAGGCGGGTACATAATATGATTTCTATTTACAATAGTGGCGTAAAAGTGTTTCTCACATTACAGCACAATGCATACAAAACAAACCATGCACTGAATTTAATTATTTGTGATGTGTGTGCCATTTGTAAATTAATTTTGTTTTTTTTATATTTTATTAAAATTGTTTTTTTTAGGTTTTCAGTTTGCCAATGATTGTGTTGACATAATTTATCAGAAATGTGGAAACTATAGAAATGTGGAATTTACATATTTAAATAAAAAAATGACACTATTCCATCTATTTAAGTCTAATGCTATATGGCCAAAACTCAAAATAATTCTTGTTTTGCAAAATAAAATTTTGCTCATACTATACTATACTAGTGTTTTAAAATGAACTAACTGCAAATACTGTTCTGTTAGATTAACTTAAACATAAATGAAGTGTGGAGGTTGTGATAAAATGCAGTTTCAATAAAAAATCATGCATTAAATTTAATTATTTGTATGTGATGTGTGCATCATTTTTTATATAAATATTGTTTATTTTATTAAAACAAGTTTCTTTTAGGTTATTTTATTTTAACAATGATTGTGTTGACATCATTTATCAGAAATGTGAAAACTGTAGAAATGTGGAATTTACATTATTTTTATTTTAGTGCAGCAGATTCCATGGTTATTTGTTTAAGTCTAATGCTTTATGGCCAAAACTTAAAATAAAAAATATTGTTTTGGAAAATAGAATTTTACATATATTTTACTATACTATACTATCATGTATATGTATAGTGTTTTAAAATGAACTAACGGGAAATACTGTTCTGTTAGATCAACTTGAACATAAATGAAGTTTGGAGCTTGTGGTAAAATTCTGTTTAAGTTCCTTAATGTAATGCATTTCACAATAGATGTTGTGACAAAGCAGCTTTACAGACATCTAAGTCCACACCTTATTGAGCAAGCCAAAGGTAACAGAGGGAGAGGAGAAAACCTTGTAAGAAACCACAAAACCTATCCTCCACCTGGTTGCACAACAGACAACAAGACAGCAGTAGAATGATTGACCAGATAGATTGAGATAATGAAGAACTATGTCTAATACTTCATAGTTTTAGAGTTAGGAAGATGTTAGTGAGCCTGATACAACTATTAACTGCTTTTATAACTCCTGACAAAAGACATAACATGAAAGCAAGACCTAGCTATAAGGAGTTATAGAGATGTGAGCAAAGGTGTCAATAATAAAATACAAATACTTTGTTACCTTACTTAAGTAGAAATGTTGGTTATCTATACTTTACAGGATTAATTATTTTTCAGACTACTTTGTACTTCTACTTCCTACATTTTCACACAATTATCTGAACTTTCTACTCCTTACATTTTAAAATGTATTTCATTTCAGCTTTTTTTTATTCCAGCTTCTCATCGTTCAATAAAAGCCCTATTCAGATAAATCCCTACACCGGGATAGAGTGAATCCGATTGTGGTTGGATGAGAAGTATAGACATATACCATTCAACACCCTATTGGTTTATCCTGGGATCCATCACACCTGCACACGCACCCCCCACACAAGAACATAGCAGATATATGTAGCCTAGTATGAAGATGGTCTGTGTAGAGACTTCTTTAATATTTTTACACTGTATAAAAATTATTTTCAGTGGGCATATATGCAGCTGAAACATGGAGCCTATAGTGCATTGCATTACAGTCATTATGACTTTAAAAAAAATGTGTTTTAGGGAGGGGGTAGTGCACTATAGGCCCCTGTGGTTTAAGCTTTTATCCTTTATGGCATTTTTCCCCCTTACATTACTTTTAATTTTATACTTTACTTTAAAGAGTAAAACGCTTGAGTTGATACTTCCACAGATGTATTTTAAACCCTAGTATCTATACCTCTACCTCAGTAATGAATATGAATACTTTTGACCCCTTTGGACATAAGTGAGTCAGGCACACCCATTTGACTTGAATGGAGCATTCTTTGGAATGATCTGAAAAGTGTTATGGGTGAAAACTGAATGACAAAAGCTGTGTAAACTGATATCAGTGAACCCAGTGAAATAGATCCTAGAAGTATTAGAAACTCTTTTTTTGCTCATAGCTTATGTGGAGAATATACAGTACTTTAACGGTAAGTGGAGATACTGAGGCGAAATTCCATTTTATAACATATTTGGGCATCATGAAAATACGGTAGTTGTTTTGTTTTTTTTCCCAGTCTCTTCTCTTTTTTTTCAATTTGTGAAATAATAAGTTGCTACCTCAGGCCAGAGGCAGGGAGAACGAACTCTCAGTGGCTTGAAATGATAAAGAAACACCATCATATTTATCAGCCTTACGGAAACATTTCTGTTGTGTTGGAGCCAGCCGGGTCGTAAATGACCAATTCAGTTATTCATGAAGCATAAATTGCCTGATGGTGTTTTTCAAGTGCCGAGCACACAGAGTGGCAGTTGAGTTTTTATAGACAAATGTGCCTTTTGTTAAACACAGTCATTTATCATTTTGTAGGCTTAAATTATAGTGATGAGTAATGTATAGTACTCTGCAAACCTCAGACACCACACTTCACCCGTTTACAATAAATGAGAGCTTGGACTAGGGCTAGGCTAAACATCATAAATATAAAAATATTCAGAACTATTTTATACAAGAAATAAAAACAAATGTCTGTTGGGGGGCTCCGAGTGGTCCAGCAGGTTAAGACTGTGAGATTGCTGGTTAGAATCCTATTTATGTAGCTTGCCATCAGATACCGGAGCCCTGAGAGAGCACAATTGGCTTTGCTCTCTCTGGGTGGGTAGATGGCGCTCTCTCCCCACATCACTCCAAAGGGTGATGTCGATCAGCACAAGGCGTCTGTGAGCTGATGTATTGGAACTGAGTCGCTGCGCTTTCCTATGAGCAGCCCGGCAATGCTACATCAGCAACAGTTGGAAAAGAGGCGGTGGCTGAATTCCCATGTATCAGAGGAGGCATGTGCTAGTCTTCACCCTGCTGGTGTTGGGGCATCACTAGTGATGGGGGAGTCCTAATGGGATAAAAATGGGATTAAAAAGTTAAATAACTTAAATCAGAAAATGAATGTGAATGGGTCATTTGTGTGGAAACGGTTTAGTTTCTAGTTGTGGGGGAATGGTTTAATGCTTATTAAGTAAAAACAGTCTCTTATATTTACTTAAGATGTTAATTTACTCAATTTAACTTGTTAATTTGTTAATATACATCCGTTGCTTCATTTTTTGCCTACAGTTCATGGAAAATAGATGGTACGGGGCAATTTAAAACTAGTAATGTGGTAAAAAATACAAAATAATTATATTTTCCTCTTCTTTTACAGAAGCTAATTCATGCTTCATATACATATTGACTTGAAATATAATAAATTAACTTGTTACACTTAATATACTATTCAGAACTAAGCTGAAGGATGCTGCGCTAACCTGTACTTTGATGTAATTTGAAGGACTTGTGCAACTTACACAAACCCTTGCCCTGCTAATATCATATACAGGGGTTGGACAATAAAACTGAAACACCTGGTTTTAGACCACAATAATTTATTGTCCCGACAGACAGTTCTGGTGGAAACTGGAGAGTTGAGGTGCACATTGAATTCTGCCGTGATTTGGGCAGCTGTGGTTTTATGTTTTTTGGATACAATCCGCGTTAGCACCCGAACATCCCTTTCAGACAGCTTCCTCTTACAGCGTCCACAGTTAATCCTGTTGGATGTGGTTTGTCCTTCTTGGTGGTATGCTGACACTACCCTGGATACCATGGCTCTTGATACATCACAAAGACTTGCTGTCTTGGTCACAGATGCGCCAGCAAGACGTGCACCAACAATTTGTGCTCTTTTGAACTCTGGTATGTCACCCATAATGTTGTGTGCATTGCAATATTTTGAGCAAAACTGTGCTCTTACCCTGCTAACTGAACCTTCACACTCTGCTCCTACTGGTGCAATGTGCAGTTAATGAAGATTGACCACCAGGCTGCTCCAATTTAGCCTTGAAACCTCTCAGACTAAAATGACAGGTGTTTGAGTTTCATTGTCCAACCCCTGTACCTTGGTAATATTTTGACTGGGTATGACTGTAAGGAAAATGTGGATACTGCCCAACTCTACTGTGGATAGAGGAATATTAAATGCCTGCACATCTTTGGAAATTAATTTTCCATCCATCTGGCACCCAATCATCTCAGGCCTCACTCGAACCCTCAAATGTGATAATTCACTCTTTTTTGTTACTAGCACACTTGCCAATGTTCAGCCTCACTCACAATACTCAAGGTAACACCTCACAACTTATACAGGTGCGGGAATCCCCAGGGTAACACTTTGTGATCAATTTACTTACTTCTATCTCATGACTTTTAGCATAATGTACACTTAAGCACTAGCCAAAATGTATTAATTATGTTTTAAGTAACATAATGAAGATCATTTGAGCAGGTCTGACAGCTGAATAGAATTTATTATATTATATATCAGCTGGGAATCAGTATGCAGTTCAGCATGCAGAAAAATAGGGGTGTCTGCATAGCAGCTGTCACAGAATGCACATTCCCCTGTATTCTGATGGCAGTGCAGAAAGCTGACCCAAATCTTTAACGAGCCCATCTGTACAGGCCGGGAACGCAGGGCTTCCCATTTGTCAGCAGCTTCCCCTTATCTTAATAGGCTCTCATGGGCATGAGACCCACACTTTTCACCCATTCATTACCCTCACTATCTGTCATAAAGTGCTAAATATGGCGCATGCAGGCGATGCGTTAAATATAGATGATACAATTCCCCAATTACTGAGCGCTGAACCAATTAGCCTCTTGGTTTCATGCTTGCTAGTCAAAAAATTTCTATGATATTTCAACACATTTAAACAGAATTAATACCCTGCTCTTATCTTTATCTTTCTAACAGGCCAAATCCTAACGGTCCATACCCTTAAACCTACACGTGAGGGAACTGTAAAACATTCATAATGAAAAATAGAGAAGTACATTAGCACAGGCTCTTATTGCCTCACTGGGCAGAGCAGGGTTGTGCTTTCTTGGACTAATAGTTACAGATAGTAGTCTCCTGATTATAGGGCCAACACATTAGTGGCCGCTTAGAATAGACATTTATGTGTTTTATTTTTGCATTGAGAATTCACATTAATAAAGAATTAAGTGTATGAAATGGTAGATAAAAGTATAAATGAGCCATGCCTACAGTTTTTATTTAAGTGCTGTACAAAAAGTTATGTACTCCCAAATAGACTTAAATTTGACACTACTCACCTGTTATGTAACAAACAAAACATTAGTAAAAAAAGAAAAAACTCAAGCTTCATATTAATTCTAAATATTAAAGCCTACTTATGCCAAATATTTTATTTTTTTATTTTCATGGATTTTTAACAGAGTAAAAACTGTAGAAACATAGTAGTAGTTTCTATTCTTTCTTCTAAACAGATCTAGAAACTCCATAGATCTGATCAATATCCCCTCTTTCTATTTCTCTGCCCACTGTCCATTTTTGAGGGAATTAATGAGGGACGTTACAGTTTGTGGTTCTTTGTGGACATAATCAAATTATGTCCATAATCAAAAACTAAAAAATGTCAAAAAAGCTCTGATTCACCATATATTTTCTTTAACCTCCACACATTTTTATGACACCGTTTGTTACGGTCAGGAGGTGGTCCAATCCAACCATGACAGGTGGATTCAAATGCAGAGCAGACTGGAAGATTGTATTTGAATTATATATGTTTATAATTAATATGTTCATATGTATTTATTTATTTTATTTTAGTATTTTATGTTGTCACCTCTTTAAGTAGTCGTGTTTAATAGTGATTAGTGTGTATGAAAAGTGTTCTTGTGACTCTCAACAGAAGAGAGTCACAAGAACACTTTTCATACACACTAATCACTATTAAACACGACTACTTAAAGAGGTGACAACATAAAACTCTCAACAGAAGAGACTGGAGAATGAGTGGGAAAACAAATGCCTTAAAAGATGTCTAGTAAAAAGGCGGGAAACAGAACAAAGGAAATGCCACTCTTGGCATGTAAAAAACAAGCTTTCAGCTCATAAGAAACCAAACAGAAACAGAACCCAACTTCCCAAGAACCCAAAATCTTTTTTTTCTTCACTTTCTGTTTAAACTTTGGCTTTTTTTCTTATAAACTCTCCATTAGCTATATTCTTGTTGTGGCTTTTCTTTCTCCTTATCTTTCTTTTTTCAATTTTCTTTTCTTTTCCTTTACTTTCCTGTACCCCCTGTTACCATTCACCCCTCTGCAGTGGTGCAACAGTGAAGTGTGGTTTGACTGGGGTTTATATAGAGTGCTGCACAGGTGTGGCTGGTTGGTGCTGATCACCGCCGGGGATTCTGGGAGTTGGAGTTTTAAGATCCAACTCTGCAATTTTTTGCCCTATGTCTACCAGCCACCCTGCTGGCAATCTGTGGTACAGCACCGTCCATCATTATTGAAATGTGATTTTATTTTTTTAAAACCCACATTTGTTTTTTTCTTTTAAAAAAATGTTATGAAAAGATTCAATGTAATTAGTCCCTTATATATTGTAGTTCAAATATTACTGGTTGGCCAGTGAACACTTTTTTTATAAATATATTCATAGATAATTATCTGTGAGTTAAACTACAACGATTTGTTTGCGGAAAAACAAACATTCAACAAATCTATGAATTTAGATGCCAAAAATTAGATAGATTGATAGATCGACTGCATCTAGAGCAATTGAAAAATCATGGTGTATTAATTTATTTATTTTCATTGTTGATTTGGTTTGTTAAGCTGAATCAGGCAAGATGAAAAATCATTACACATATTGCTTGGTTAAATGTGTAATTCATACATTGTATATCTTAACAGTCTAGAGATATGAAGCTGTATATGAATGGCATGGACATCTGTCAGAGTCTTTTATGTTGTTGGATTGGTTTGCTGTCTCTGTGTCTGCAGGAAGAATTATTTCTGGATTGTTTTCTCCATTTTTTTTCTTTTTGATGTCACTGCCTGTCATTTCTGCCTTTTTTTGTTGCTTCTCTCTTCCATTGCATCATTTGCCACTGCTGTCAATTTCTTTTCTTTCAAATCTCAAATATCCAGGCTGAGTGCTGCCAGACTGGACCTGGTCACCTTCAATATGACAGAATGTTTTTGACGTTTAAAGGAGGGTTTTTAGAGTTTCTAAAAGCAGTAAATCTGGAAGGGTATGGAGGGGAATGTGATGTAAACAAGCATATAGCTATTGCTTATAAATCCCATATAAGCACTTACAATTACAACATTCTTTCTCTGTCTCTGTCTCTCTCTCTCTCTCTCTCTCTCTCTCTCCCTCAATTTCTGTTTTATAGATCAGTTCATGCACAGAAGTTTATACTCACACTTTCTTTATGCACTCATCATCAATAAAAATGTTGCATTGCCTCCGGGTGGTCTAGTGAACTACGGCGCTGCCATTATAATCAGAAGATTGCTGGTTTGAATCCCGATCATGCGGCTTGTCATCGGCTGCCAGAGCCCAGAGAGAGCACAATTGACCATGCTCTCTCTATAAATGGGTATATGGCGCTCTCTCACCACATGACTTCTGAGGTGATGTCGATCAGCACAAGGCGTCTGTGAGCTGATGTATCGGAATCGAGTTGCTGCGCTTTCCTGCAAGCGCGCTGTGATGCTACTCAGCAATGCTGCACTGTTACTTTGTTCTAAACCACAGTTATTTGTTTGTGAAAAACTAATATCGAACAAATTTATAAATTCAGATGCCAAAAATGGTTTGGCAGATCGACTGCATCTAGAGCAAGTGAAGAATCATGTTATATTCATTTATTTATTTTCATTGTTGTTTTGGTTCTATAAGCTCAATCAGGCAGGATGGAAATCAGTACACATATTGCTTGGCGTCTGTGAGCTGATGTATAGGAAGTGAGTCGTTGCGCTTTCCTTCAAGTGTGCTGGCTACTCAGCAATGTTCGAAAAGAGGTGGTGGCTGACTACACATGTATCAGAGGAGGCATGTGCTAGTCCTCACCCTCCTAGTGTTGGGGAGTACAGCAAAAAAGGGTGGGTCTGATTATCGGCATAGCTAAATTGGGGAGAAAAGTGGGGTTTAAAAAAATAATGTTGCAACCAAAAGGAAGTGCAGTGTTTTTCAGAATAAGAATAATGATTACAGGGACTAACAATGATTGAAAATATACAATGATATGAGCAACAATTTATCATGTTAAACTGCATATACAGAAGTAAGGTGTAAGGCAAATTCAACATGCCAGGCGTCTTGACATGGAGTTGTAGAGGTTCCTAATGGTGTCCTTCTGTAATCCATTAAACTCGGCTTGAATATTCTGAAACAGTTCCTGCAGGTGCTGTGGTAAGGGTAAAGTGTTTATACAGTAGCATGTCCAATAGCATCCAATACAAACTGGAATACATGATCTGGTGATGCAGCTGGCAATGCCATAGTATCTGTGTCTTTAAGGCAAACTCTTAAAATGGCAACAGTATGTCAATGAATCCTGTTGGAATAGCACATTCAGAAAAGTTTGGGCCACTGGTTGCAGGACCTTATTACCTAACTATTACTAAGGCTGGGCTGCTGGGAGTGATCTATTGATATGGCATTGTACAGAATTGCCCCCCACACTATGACACTGCATGCAAACTGCTAATCTTGGTACCGACCACAGTGCTTCCACACACAGTATGTTGATTGTCTCCACAGAAATCCAAACCAAGGCTTGTCACCAAAGCTGCCATTCTGAATCACTCCATGACAGTCTGGCATGACTACCCGCCAATTTTTATTGCTGTGGGTTGATTCGTTCTGGGTGCAAGTGTTTTTTGAGGGCACCAAAAAAAAAAAAAGAGCAATGCCACACACTTTAAACACTCTTCTTTGACTTGGTGCTTACACAGCAGCCATCTGCAGGTAGTCAGATAAATTCTGCTGTAAGCAACAAATCATCAGTCAAACAGCAGAGGAGATGGATTACCTGTAACCACTGAAAAAGCCCGCACCTGCCCTTTCCTGACAATAAAACAGTATTGACTCTACTATGGACAGGTGTGTTAATGCCTTAATCTGCAAAGAACAAACAGAACCCTGAGAACATGCTGTTACCTTACAGAGCTCAGTCAGGACCTGGAGGAGCCTTGGACCTGAACGCTTTATTCTATGGGATAAATCAGGGCTGTTCCTAAAAACTGCGGTGTCATTCATTGTTATTGACTGCGATGTGTTTTATATTGAGTTACTTTTGAATTTTGAGTACTGGTCCTTGCTACCATGGGCATTTTTTTCCTGCATATCATTTCTCACTTTCCCATTTAAATAATGAACAGACAATATGAATGCTAGACATATTGTCACTGTCAGAACAGAAATACAGGGGTTGGACAATGAAACTAAACACCTGTCATTTTAGTGTGGGAGGTTTTATGGCTAAATGGGAGCAGCCTGGTGACCAATCTTCATTAATTGGTTATTGCAGCAGTAAGAGCAGAGTGTGAAGGTTCAATTAGCAGGGTAAGAGCACAGTTTTGCTCAAAATATTGCAATGCACACAACATTATGGGTGACATACCAGAGTTCAAAAGAGGACAAATTGTTGGTGCACGTCTTGCTGGTGCATCTGTGACCAAGACAGCAAGTCTTTGTGATGTATCAAGAGCCACGGTATCCAGGGTAATGCCAGCATACCAACAAGAAGGACAAACCACATCCAACAGGATTAACTGTGGACGCAAGAGGAAGCTGTCTGAAAGGGATGTTCGGGTGCTAACCTGGATCGTATCCAAAAAACATAAAGCCATGACTGCCCAAATCACGGCAGAATTCAATGTGCACCTCAACTCTCCTGTTTCCACCAGAACTGTCCGTCACCACAATAAATTATTGTGGACTAAAAACCAGGTGTTTCAGTTTCATTGTCCAACCCCTGTAAGTGTTTCCAAAACAGCAACTTTAAAAGAGGAGCAAGATAAGATAAGATGAAATAAAACTTTACTGTCCATTAAATTTACATTGAATGGTAAATTGTTGTTGGCAGTCTGGCAGACAAATACATAAAAAAATACATAAACATAGTAAATACATAAATAAATAAATAAATAAATAAATAAATAAATAAATAAATACAAAAGATAAAAATACATACAGATTGTGAATTATGTGGGGAAATTGTGTATTACAGCCTTATTAAGCAAAGCCACAGCAGATGGAACAAATACATTTTTGTACCCATTCTTTTTAACTAGCGGAACATTTAGTCTTCTGCCTGATGGGAGCAACTGAAATGATGAGTAAAGGGGATGAGTGGGATCACTGCAGACCTAAATTGTCTTTTTTGTTATAGATTGACTATATAGATTCTGTAGTGACAACTGTTTGGCTCCAATAATTTTACTGGCTTGATCAACCACTTGGACAAGCTTATTACTATATTCAACTGACAGGTCCTAGTTTTAACTTTCATTGCAAGTTAATGAAAAGAGACAGATTTCTGTCAAATGTTCTTTTTTTTGGTTAATACAGTGTTAAAATAAAGCAATAATAAAAATAATGCGGCTTTCCGATCAAAACATTATATTTCCATTTCTGCCAGTTTTGTCTTTGCCAGTTTATTACATTGTGTCAAAATTTCAGAATAAAAGGAAACACTTTAAATAAAAAAAAAGATTAGAAGTAATATATTTCTTATTTCTACTAAGGAAATTTTACATACACCTTACATGTATACTTTTCTCTCCATCAGAGCCCTTTTTCTTTCTCAGAATCTGTGTTAAAGTATAATCTGACAGAAAACACACAGATTAATAATCTAATTAAAAGGTCTCTTTTAAAAAGTTAATTGTATGTTTTATTAGTTTGCAGAATTCTACTAGCATTATTTTAATATAATGCATTGCTAGCACATAGCTCACTGTTTCACTGTCCTTGTTCATCACTTTTAACTGAGCCAGGAGAGCATATCTGAAGTAAATTCAACCATGGGTAATCGAGTGGCGGGAAATGTTTCTATTTTAGCTTTTGCAGTTGTGGAATGACCCCACAGCCTCCAGCTACTGTTTAATGAGCAAATGAAATGGTAATGGAATGGGTATCTAGAAGTCCATCCGACAAAACAGATTTCATTCTTACTAAATGTGTAGTTAGTTCACAGCTGGAGGTGAAGTCCAGAGCAGACAGAGAGCGATCTATCTTCATTAGTTCCCTTCTGCTCTTTTCTCCTGCTTTCTTCTTTCTTTCTTCCGCTGTTTTGTCCTGGAGGGCTATTTTTAGCCCTGCCATGTTGCTTCAGATCTTTTGGCCTCGCTGGAGTTTACCTTTCTCTAACTTCTAGTCGTGTTTATCTGAAATATTTCCCCAGAGCACTGTGCTCTCACTTACACTGCCTTACTCTTAAGGGTCATTCAGGAGACGTGCCCTTGAAATCGGGAAACAAGCATAAAATGTCTATTAAAAATCTCCTTCAGGGTTGGTAGAATTCAGAGATTTATTTTTTTATTTACTCAGAGAGTTTTGAGTGGCTGTTGGTTTTACATACAGAAAATCTGCTGATGTGTAGGGCTGGGTATACCCTACTAAGTTTTTAAAAACTAAATCGATTCATATGTACATGGCCCCCATTCGATTAAATTAAGTTCAATTCAGTATATATTCTTTTAGGGATAGGGATAGGTAGGGGGTTGTTAGGATATGAATATGGATGTTGCAATTGTACAAGGAACACTTAACCTACCATTATTAGAAATATTAGTTAGTACTTCAGCTCCTGTCACCGCAAAAGGGAAATTAGGCTGGATGCAGCTGCAGACAGATGTTTATTAACAACTAAACACAGTCCAAGAAACAGGCAAGGAACAAATTACTGGCGAACAGGGCAATCAGAGGCTGCAGCAAAAGACAAGGTTAAAACACTAATTCAAGGTAAGAATACCAAATAAACACTGGGAATAAATATGCTCAGAGCTTTACAAAGACTTTACAATGAGTCTACAGCTTGAGGCTCCGTTAAATACGATGTAAGTTGAATTCAGGTGAGCGGGGGAGGGGCCAGTGATCAGAAATCTTCTGTCAAAGAGTAGAGCTTAGATTCTCTGCCCGAACCCGACCCAAACTCGGGCTTAAGAAAATAGTCTGTGATGTAGGCATCTGTTTTTTAATGCTATATTTATTTTATATAAAGCTATGGTGTGATAATCACAAATAACAAATAAAACTGTTTTTAAATAAAAGTTGCACATTTTACACACGTGAGCTTCTTCAGTTGTCCGCATTTGACTTGCAGCGCTCTGTGTAACTGTTCTTAAGAAATATTTTTCTTAAACAATAGGTCTATGCTTCTTCAGTGTTGCAATGTTAATTAACATCATCCTGAACAGGTTTCACTAATTCAAACAGCCAGAAAAGGTTTTTAAGGTTTTTTTAATGCTCTACTTATTTTTAAAAAATGCTCTAGTTATTTTAAAAAAAGTGTTTAAATCAGGCTCGGGCTCATAATGACAATTTATGGGGCGGTTTAGGGCGGGCTTAGGCAGAACCTGCACAGGCTCGGGCCGGGTCAGGTCGAATTTTTTGGGCCCGATCAGGCCAGATCCTGTTGTCCAAAAAAAAACGGCTGGACACACAACACAACAAATGGCTGAACACATAACATTAAATAGATTTACAAAAAAGTAAGTTTAAAGATCTCAGGTTTATATGAATGAGTGTCAGATAATATACAGTACTTATTTCATATATACATGAATGCACAAGGTTTTTAAAAAAAAACTAAATAAAAATGTTTTTAATTTTAGTTTAATTCATTTTCATTCAAACTCATGCAAAAAAAAACATGCATGACCACACTTTCAACTGATTTCTTTGGACACTGACAGTTTGAGGTTTGAGAGTACATGTCTGGGATTGGTGATGAATTTGCATACATTATGTTTGTTCAGCAAAAGTCACACATTTCCCATTGACTCTTGGCTTATTTATATAAATACTAAAATATATTCCTAAATTCTGAAATATATCAGTTTGTAGCCATTCCCCCAGGCTACCTTCCTTTGTGTGTTTATTTACAGTCTATATTGTGTTGTATTCCCCTGTTCTTTGTGTTATATGCTGTAAGAACAAGCTGTGATATTCTCAACTGCTGGGTGTGGCATTATGAAGGCTGAATACTTTAGTGACTTTGGAAAAAGTCCTTTCAATAACTTTTTGTTTCGTTCGAGCCCTTTTCAGTTGTGTCCCTGAATATATTTCAGAATACACCAACACAATTGCAATTAAAAATGCTTTTAGTATGAATATATCAATTATATATATATTAGTGTTGTGAAAGTGTTTTTTTAACAACATAAACAAAATACTTATATATAAGGCAACATATTTTTATTTGTTTCTGTAATCTGACATCTGATATGATATAAAACCAAGTATCAAGTCTCTATGGTTACATGTGTGGATAATACCCACACACAGTCTACTCCTCTGCTGTGGACTTCAAGTAAATTAACTCAAATAACTGTGGAAAATTGCTGACTTAGCCCATTTAAGGTGTCATTATGGATTTAATTAGCAACTTTAACTAATAACACCTAACATAATTAAGCTAGGGCGTCTGCAGTGAGGCAGGGGAATTGTTTTCTGTAATAACCTTTGGTGTAATCTAATTGCTTCCTGCAGTGTGTCATGGACTCAGAGGGGGAGATTTAAGTGATGCTTACATGATGATCTGAATACAGATATCTCTGTGTCTCTTTCAGATGTGATGGAGGGGAAGACAGCGATTCTGTTGGGAATGAGTCAGTGGAACTCCAACGATCTGGTGGAGCAGATCGAGACGCTGGGTCACCTGGAACGCTCACGAGGTACAAAAGCTGCCTTTACTCTCACACAGATTATCTCCTCTGCTCTGGCTAACAGATACTGTACAGTCTGCATCAACATCTACATGAATTTACAAGACTCAATCGCAAAGCTATTTAATTTAAAATAACAAATCACTTACAGGGGATGGACAATGAAACTGAAACACCTGTCATTTTAGTTTGGGAGGTTTCATGGCTAAACTGGACCAGCCTGGTGGCCAATCTTCATTAATTGGTCATTGCAGCAGTAAGAGCAGAGTGTGAAGGTTCAATTAGCAGGGTAAGAGCACAAAATATTGCAATACACACAACATTATGGGTGACATACCAGAGTTCAAAAGAGAACAAATTGTTGCTGCACGTCTTGCTGGAGCATCTGTGACAGAGACAGCAAGTCTTTGTGATGTGTCAAGAGCCACTGTATCCAGGGTAATGTTGGCATACCACCAAGAAGGACCAACCACATCCAACAGGATTAACTGTGGACGTGAGAGGAAGCTGTCTGAAAGGGATTTTCGGGTGCTAACCCAGATCGTATCCAAAAAAACAGAAAACCACGGCTGCCCGAATCACGGCAGAATACAATGTGCACCTCAACTCTCCTGTTTTCACCAGAACTGTGACAATAAATTATTGTGGTCTAAAACCAGGTGTTTCAGTTTCATTGTCCAACACCTGTAAGGTCAACTTTTTTGTCATTTTTGAAGTGAATTTGTTAAACTAACATATTGACCACATGACAACATAACAAAAACACTATGATGATATTAAAAACCTGGTAATAATACAGTAGATATAACAGTGTTACACAACAGAAAATAAGAGTGGGCTCTCTCCCTAGAACTAAGGACCAGACCAAACACAGGCCACTGAAAATGCAGGATAAAAGGAAATGCAGGAAAAGCAAAATGGCATTCACCCCCTACTTTTCCCCAAAAGATAAATGCAATGTTACAGTTGCAGTGAGAGAACAGTAAGAAAGGGAGGCTGAACCAGTTGTCTAGTTTTCTCCATGTTGTTTTTGACCCTTGTTTTTTTCTAGCTTGGACTGTCGGGAACTTTTGGCTCTTTCAACTTTGATCACAATTACTGATTACTGTCTTACCCATGTCTGTTTTGATTGCCATGTTGTTACTCTGTCTGACCGATTGTTCTGTCAACATGTTTAAAAAATAGAATTCCATCGTATTTTATTCATTTTAATGCTAGGTGAGCTGATTTTTTGTAAAAAAAAAAGTGCTCTGGTGATCTGGTATAACACTGCTTTAGTCCGGTGGAGGAAGGTGGGGGGGGGGGGGGGGGTGATCTGATTTTGGCTCTGGCTCATGAATATTCATATATGCAAACCTATCGCCTATGATTGGCAGATTGGCATCACTGTGATGCAATGGATGGACAACTGTTAGAAAGATTTAAAATAAAGACATGTTTACACTATTAACAGTCTTTGCAATGCCATATGTTACTTTACAACATGTGTAATGCCCTGCTGCAATGGCAGTTCAGCCACTGACACACAGAGGTGGGTAGTGCAGGTCCAGAAAGTAAAAATCCACTTTTTACTTTTAACTAGTGTAAACATAACTGTTCTAAACATACACCTACCTATCTCAATTGTACTTCGCTGGTAGTGTTCCGTAGACAAATTCTTACCATTTGTTCCTTAGCTCTGAATTACTCTGCAAAGCATATAACACTGATGTGTTATTTGCACAAATAACACAGGAATGAACTAACATGCTGTTCCTAGCGCTGTTAGCTCCTGTCTGACGAGACGTGTTGAGGTGGGTGAGGGCATGAATACTAATTCACGGGTTGATGTAGACACAATGCTTTTCCTGATCGACTTGTTTTTCTGAATATTTTCTTTTACTAGCTACTGCAGACAATGGAGGTTGAGCAAGAGTTTCATGTGCAGCATCATATACAACTCAGAGGGACCCATTGTATTTCACAAAGAACAAGAAAAAGTGGATTTTAGCAGAAGGACACCTTTAAGCTTTAATTCAATATACCTACTTTTACTCTTTTAATCTGCAAGGGTCTGACCAGTCTACTAGATGTTAGAAGAAGGTTTGTGCTGGAGAACAGCTTCACATTCTCTTCTGTGCCACTAAATGTATTTAGGAGAAGAGGTGCTATATTGCCTGATGACTAATTCAGTCTGTGTGAGATAATCACTGTATTGCTTCTCTCACTATTATCAGCTCCGCAGGATGCGCTGTGACTCAGTCTAGCGGAGCAGCCCCACCCCAAATAACTTTCCACACACATTTAACCTCATCAAAGCCTCCGTGCTGATTTAGGACTTCAGTAATATGGCGTGGCACCTCATTTTAAATGAAGAAAAACAACTAGGGACTGAACTTTTCACAGAATTCATTTTGTAATTTCTCCTGTTATCTGTCTGACTGGAAAACAGGCCATTAACAGAAGCTCATTTAAGCTGAGTCTGATTGCACTGCCTAGACCAAAGCAGAGGGTAAATGTTAGGAGTGAAGTAGACCAGCTTTCCACTCTGCCTCTTTGAAGCTTTCTAGTCTACATTAGGGAGTCCAGTCAGCCAGTCAGAACATGTTTGCTTATCTGTGATGTCATATCTGTCTGCTTTGGACGTGTAAATGCAAATTAAATCAATGAATCTGCTCTACTACTATCAGAATGTATGCATTTAGGAAACTAATCAGAATCTTCAACAAAGAACAGTAGTTATTTAGTGGTGAAGATCAGGCACCCAAGTGCCCCAGGACCATTTTTTCTCCATATCCATAGGCAAAAAATGTCCCTGATTAGCCATAGCTAAATAACAAAAGTGATGTTGTTGTACTTATTGTTTTGAATTTTTGTAATTGTTTCACAAAGAAAATGTGTGTAACATTCTATGGCCACTTTTGTGTTTTTTAAACCATCCCTTTAAATATATATATATTATATATATCATCCCCATCGGTCGGATGCCAAGCTTGGGAAGAAAAATTAAGCGATGCTGGTTATACAACTGCAATTGGCTAAAACTGGCCATGCTACTTAAAAATACATTGATTTTATTTTCTTTATTTAGTTTCAATAGATCTATTGTTTTATTTAGCCTATTAAATAAAAAAAATGAGGAAAAAAATGATTTCTCACATAATGGTGGTAATAAACAGTTGGTAATAAAAAAAAAATCTGGAACCAAAACATAAGACAAATTTCCAGAAATGAGTAAATAAATATACATATTTTGTTAACATTTTGTGAACAAAAGTTAAATTAATGCATATATTTATAAATATGCAATTTTGGCTCTTTAATGACATTGTTTTCATTTACTGAACTACAACACTGTGTTTTCATTCTTTTTCTCAGGGTAATATTTTACAGTTAGTATGTTTGTTAGGGCAGTTAGGCATTTAGGGCAAAGTCCTTAAAGACAAGTCAGTTCACTCAGTAGCCATTTTTGCAACACAGGCAAGCAGTTACAGAGTAAGTTTATTTTTCTGAAGGTTGTAAATTTATCAGTAAACAGACAACATGATTAGTAATTCAAGAAATCCCGGTCATTTTAACCAAGAAACATGAGTGAATGAAAGAGGCAGTGAGCTTTACTCTGAGAGTGAAGAAGAGCATTTGATGAGAGCTATGTCAAAAGGGATACCCATGCTTTCAAAAAGTGTAGTGAATAATTTTTTTCTTTTAACATTCTTTTTTGAAAAATGTTATATAAAACAGTAATTTAATTGAGTTTTTTGGCTATTAAACTTTATTTTTTTCATTAAAACATTGATTAAAACATGCACATTTCTATGGAGTACAAAAATGATAAAGGATATTGTAATATTATAAGATTACAATATTATAATATATAATATTTACTTTGTATATTCTATTAGTGTATAAATATGACTTGAGAAATATTTCATAATTGAGCCAAAAACAATATTATCAAATACTATCTTGGTAAAAAAAAAAATTTCCAGTGTTGGGCAGTTAATATAAAATAAATTGCAGTCTTTGCAGACAGTTGTGTGGAGTCATCTCCCAGCTTAAAATCATTATTTGCAGAAAAAATAATTACTTGCCACACAAACAGATAGCAGACCCTCTAAAAATGCTGTTTTACTGTGACTGTGTTGATTATGTTGTTGTCTTGGCAAATGTGTCTACTTCTCTAATGGATGGCTCAACCAGAGGGTCCTGTTTTTCTGTTTTTCATTGGTTCAATATATGTTTTTCTTTTATAAGTGAACTATCAGCACTAAATGCCAAGTACTTATCCAACATCCTGATCCAGCTCAGCTCAGCTCAAGGAGAAGTGGCAAATCTGTATCACCCCAGAGCAACAGCAAGGCAAGGTTTAACAAATATCAGGAAAGGGGAACCAATAGTGTACCAGGTTTAATACAGCTTAAAATAATGAGCCTTTTATAACAGTAAAACTATCAGTGTGAGAAACAGAACAAAGTACTATGCACTAGGGGTGTGACGAGACTCTAATATCACGAGACGAGACGTGACACGATACTGGGTTCACAAGAACGATATGAGATTTAAAAATACATTTTTAAAGAAAACGTCAAAAATGAAAAAGGAAAAAACGCAAACTTAAAAGACTAGTTTCTCTCACATATTGATTCTATAAGAAATAGAAATAAGATAAAAAAATAAAAATAAAACTTTTCTAGGTCTTATATAGCCTTTGCCTATGGTTTGTGTTTTTTTCTCCTAAATCTCTTGTAATTTAGCTATGCATAACCATAACCAGTCATATTAAGACTATACTTGAAGTGCAAACAGAGACAGAATTTTTTTTTTAATACAGTACAGAGCTAAGGGATTAGTACAACTGCCTATTAAACAGTCATGTGTAGGATTTGCTTACAGTATTTACATATGGTTTGTGTCTTGTTGGTCACTCTGTTACCGTTTATTGTTTCCACTGGAGTCAAAATGCAGCCAGACATACAACTTAAAAGTAGCAGAAGCATCTTTTATGCCAATGCCCGAATTTTCCTCTTCTACTGAGAGCTGCTCTCACTGTTCAGCCACCACACCCTGTGTTGTGTACTGTGTTGCCAGATCCCTCTTAAAAAGTCCACACTAAAATGTTTTTTTGTCCCGCGAGACAGGTTTAAGCTTCACGAGAAATATCGTCACATTTGAATCTCGCGAGATCTTATGCCACGAGATCTCGTCACACCCCTACTATGCACAGTTAAGCTCTACACACAACTTGACTATAACACGTGGCTGTCCTGTTGTTGTTGTAGTTACCAGGTTAGGGTAAATGTGTAGTAAGTAAAAATCAGGTGTAGTCATTTAAATGCATTTAAATCTTATTTAAAGTCTGCTCCACCCATGCTTATATTAACTTAGAGACTTACAGTTAGAGTTCTCCCCCTGGACTTGTGAGTGATATGTAGCAACTTCTGTTGAGACTTTTTAAGACCAATTTAAGCAAATAATGGGCTTCCAAGTGTCACAAATGTCTAAGTACAGTATTGACACTTCCATTGATTAATCATAATTAATGGTGGTTTTGTGTTATGTAAAGATTGCTAGCTTGTGGAGGAATGCACTCTTCTCTGTGTTCAATTTTAGTCTCAGGTATTTCTTGCACTTTTATGCATCCTGAGAGTGTGATGGTACCACCACCAAGCTTAACAGCTGGTGCACTGTTCTTTGGGTTGAATGCCTGGCATTTTAAAATAGTTTAAATTACAGCAGAAAAATCCAGTATTTTTAAAGAAAATGAATATATATTGGCTTGCTATATCAATGGTGAGTGTAGAAAAACCTTAAGAAATTAAGCCCCTCCAATGAACAAAAAAATGTATCAAGAATTTCTGCCATTTGAGGAGAGTTTAGTTATTTCACTTACTATTATAAGTTATTTTATTTGAGGTACCTTTATGAATAAATCGAATCTAATAAATCTATGTCTTAATAAAACACATTCATTTTTCTTACGAAAAGAAAAGTTCATATATTACATTTTTTTCAAGTAGAAAAAAATGTTTATATAGAGATATTGATTGGAAGTGTACTTTGTAAGTTTACCTAAGTAATCCTGACAGTATTAAGTAAGATGAAAGTACAACAGAACACTTTTGTTTGTTTGGGTGCACTACAGCATCTTAGCTCTCTCTTTTTTCTTTTCTGTTTTAACTGAGCTTTGAATTCAGAGTGCAGCTGAGCACAATTGCCTTAAAAGAATGCTCCTGTGATCTTCCTTTGATGAATGAATCTCTGAATTGAATTGGAATTGCGATAGGGGTGTGTGTGTGGGGGGGGGTGTCCAGACTCTGTCTACATTTGGTGGTGGAGAGAAAGAAGCCAGAAGATGAAAAACAAACAATAACCACTTTCAGGAGCCGATGATATGATTAGTATTTCATGGATCAAGGGGCTGATTATTTTACATCTATTTAGAGTTCATAAATCTAGCTCAAAAAGCACAGAATAATAATATTATACGATCTCTCAAACACTGCCAGAAGCTTCAGCGTGTAAACACTTATACAGAGTAAAAAATACACGTGTCTATACGAGTTGTATGTGTGTGTGGTATGATGTGTGTGTGTGTGTGAACAAGAACACACAGAACCCTGAGTTGGTAGGAAAACATTAAATTCTACTGATGTGAGGGACGGCATGGTGGTAGTGTGTTAGTGTGTGTTATCTGCTATTTTAAGTGTATCAAACACAGCAGTGCTGCTGGAGTTTTTGAACATCTGCACTCAGTGTCCTCTAGGCAGCGTCCTTTGACCACTGATGAAGAACTAGATGATGACCAACACAAACTGCAGCAACAGACGAGCATCTATATCTGACTTTACTTTATCTACAAGGTGGAGCAACTATGCAGGAGTGCCTAAAATAGTGTTTTTTAAATCTTCTGATTCACTTGTACCAACACAGCACACACTAACAAGCACACCACCACCATCCCAGTGTCACTACAATGCTGAAAATGACCCACTACAAAAAAGTACCTGATCTGTGGTGGTCCACTGGGGTCTTGACCATTGAGGAACAGAATGAAAGTGAGAAGAAAAACTACAGTCTTTTCTTAAAATCCTTTCATTTTCCCAAAAATCGACAGTGCGCCTTATAATCCGGTGCGCCTTATGTATGAATTTTACCAGTCAGGTATTAAGAAGCAGTAAAACCACTCTAAGCACAAGTACAATGTTATAAGCATTAGCATTAGCCGCTAACTGCAACGCTAGCTCTTTCACCGTTCAGAGGTGAGTGTTTTGGACTTTATTCTGCTTGTATGTCATGTTAAAACAAGCTAATAGCATCATGGGTTTCTGAAACAATCAAGGTTCCTCAGTCTAGCAATATCAGGTGGCATTTACGTCCCCTAGCACTGTGTTTAGCAGCTAATGCTAATGCTGCTGCATCCAGCCTTAGTGCTGGAGAAACTTCACTAAAAACTCACCTTTGAACAAAATACTGGAATTCTAAGCTATAAAGGAAAGATCTTTACTTACCCAAATAAACTGTTTTCAGGAGAGAAATCTGTGTAGATTAACATTCAGCTCTCGTTTGACTCCCCAGAGAAGGGAAACATGGCAATACCCTTGCTCTCTTGGCTGTAGGCATCCTTACTAGTGTAACCTAATATGCCTTAAAATCTGGTGTGCCTTATGAATGAAAATAGACGAGAAAATAGATATTCAGTGATATTGCACTTAATAATCCGGAGCGCCATATAGTCAGAAAAACTGTAAAAGTGCTCAGTGGACTATGAAAAACAAGGAGGTGGTCACAATATTCTGACTAGACTGTGTAGTTATACATGTCTACATGTTCTAACCTCTTTCTTCTTTTTGTTTTACCAAATTAACAAATGTCCAGAGATAATTACATTACATTACATTACATTACATTTGGCAGACGCTTTTGTCCAAAGCGACTTACAATAGTCAAGTACAATGTAAAATAAGTTTAAAGGTAAAACATCTTTGGATAGGGATAAAAGGAGGTCAAAGGGGAATAATAGGATAGAGGAGTGAAGGAGGGGAAGAAGGAAATGAGGTTAGAAGTAGTTAGTGTGTTGGAGGTGTTAAGAGAGTAAGTGCTCTTTGAAGAGCTCTGTCTTCAGGAGTTTCTTAAAGATAGCGAGAGATTCTCCTGATCTGGTAGTGGAAGGTAGTTTGTTCCACCATTGGGGAACTCTGTATGAGAACAGTCTGGATTGCTTTGTGTGAATGTTTGGCAAAGCGAGGCGACGTTCATTGGAGGAGCGCAGCGGCCGGGAGGTAGCGTAAGCCTTCAGGAGCGAGTGCAGGTAGGAAGGAGCCTGTTCTGTCATCACCTTGTAGGCGATTGTAAGAGCTTTGAATTTGATGCGAGCATCAACTGGTAGCCAATGGAGCTCAATGAGCAGCGGGGTGACATGTGCCTGTTTTGGCTGGTTGAAGACCAGACGTGCTGCTGCGTTCTGGATCATCTGGAGTGGTTTTACTACACAGGCCGGGAGGCCAGTTAGCAGGGCATTGCAGTAGTCGAGGTGTGAGATGACGACCGCTTGCACCAGGAGTTGGGTGGCCTGTTGCGTCAAGAACGGTCTAATTTTTCGGATGTTATAGAGCGCAAAGCGGCAGGACCGAGCAACTGAGGCCACATGGTGCGTGAAGGTGAGTTGGTCATCAACCAGAACACCCAGGTTCCTAGCAACCTTTGTCGGTGAGAGAGAGAGAGAGTCGATACTTATAGAGAAGTTGTGTTGAAAAGATGGTTTTGCTGGTATAACCAGAAGTTCAGTCTTTGAGAGATTTAATTGAAGGTGATGCTCCTTCATCCATGAGGATATGTCAGAGAGACACTGCGATATCCGTGCAGAGAATGGCCTGGACATATAATAAACAAATGGATAGGCTGGAAATCACAGCATTGCAGTAGCTGTTATTGTAGTGTAATGTGTTTGTGTGTGTTGCGTGTGTGTTTGTGTGGATGTGTGTGTGTTTGTATGTCTCACTAAACCAGTGTGCATCTTTGTGAATCAATAGGTGGTAAATTAACATTGATCCTAGCTAGGGGCCATGGCTACTATCCATTATTAGATACTAACATTCAGACTAGTTGTGGTTCTTACTGCTCAGACAGCACAACAACACAGTGTAGTTAGCAACATATTAGCATTACGCTACGGAGAGAGCAGCGGTATTTAATACTCTGACCCGCTAAGGTGAGCCTGTTGGTTTCTTAAATGCTTGTAAAAACAACACAGAGGCTGAAAGTCATTAGCATTCAGTAATTTTGCTGTTTGTGTGGTTAATGTATTCTGTGGAAGTGGTGGTATGTGTTTTAGCGTTGTCTCTGCGGTTTCGCAGTGAAAAAAAGGCCCCACAGGGCAACTCGTAGGAGGCTTGCGTTGGCCGCTGACTGAGCAGAGATTGCGGTAAACATCCCAGGATCTAATTTCAACATGATTCTCAGATAATTAGTCATCAAAACACATTCACAGCAATTAGACACATTGTATCTGAACTGTTTAGCCCTGTGAGATGTTTGTGATCTGCTATGAATTCTGTAACAGCCCGTGATTGATGTCTGCTGTATAATTGCCGTTTTGTCGTGCTTCGCAGGCACTGAGCACCATCTCAAATATTTATAAGGCGAGTAAAGGAAAACAGAAAGGAGGCAAACTGTTGGTGCCCTGTGGATACAGCCTGCAATTTGAATAATAGCTTGTGTGCGGAAGGCTAATGACAGAGCTGTAATTTGAGGGAAAATGTTTATGTATAAACATTACTACCACAATTTATCCTTCTTGGCTACACCTCCTACTCCAATCAATCACACACACACACACATACACACTCACATGAACACTAAAAGTGTATGATATGGATAGAAAATGTGTCCAAATGTGTAATAACACTGTTGCATATTCTAATATCGGTGTAAAATGTGATTAATTAATTTAAACTAAAATAATTGAAGCTTTTCTATGTTTGCTTGGCTGCACACATTTTTTCAGTGCTAAGAAGTTGTTACAATTAGGGAGGTGGTGAGTCCAAGTGCAGAGCAGACTGAAAGATATATGTTTAGAATTAATATATGTATATGCATTTATTACTTAATTAATTTGCTTATATGGACATGCTTTAATAAGTCTATTATTTATGTTGTAACTTCTAATAGTTATCTGTAATCGCGATGGCACGAAACGTGTTCTTGTATTTAATTTAACTTTATTTCTAAATTTTCTAAACTTTCCACAGAGGAGACTCAAAAAATGCCTTAAAAAGATTTAGAAAAAAAAGGTGGAAAACAGAACAAAGGAAATGGCACTTTTGGCATATACTAACAAAAGACAGCTTTTACCTCACTAGAAACAAACTTAAATACAACACAACTCAAAATCGTTTTCTCTTTCTTCACTTTCTGTTTTAACTCTAAGAAATTATTATTTAAAAAAGACTCTCCTTCAGCTTTGTCCTTGTCTTGGGTTTCTTTTATGAATTTCTTTATTATTTTCTTTGCTCTTTTTTGGAGTTTTGAGACAGCCATTTTTCCTCCTATGTCTATTAACTCCCCATGCTGACAGTCTGCAGTGCAGCACTGCCCGTTACAGAAGGAGTACGGTGTGTCTTTTGTAATTGCAATCTCATAAGTGACTGTCCGGTACTGTAGCAGTGAAGCTTGGTTTGACCACATGCTTTATCCAAAGACTTTTTGCTCTAGGCCTATTTTAATTATTTTCTATCTTCTATTTCTCCTAAGCACTTTTTATGAAAAAAAAAAAAAACTGGACATATTTGCTTTAATATTTGAAGGCATACAGTATCTGCTATGCACAGGTATGTCCCCCATTTAGACAGTGATGGAAAACTGAGCAAAAAATGGCAGTAACTGCACTGTTATGCAGAACTGACACAATTCTTCATTATTTGATAAAGCAGTTTTTCATTTAGCAGATTATCCAGTCTGAGATAAAGTACAGCTGTTGCATCTAAATGTACGATTTCTGTTTCTAACCAGCATTCATCACATTCATGCTCTAATAAAGCATGGAAAGTGGTGTGTGTGTGTGTGTGTGTGTGTGTGTGTTTGTGTGTGTGTCCGCTGTGAACTCGATGACTGATTTTAGATTTTCCTGTTCAGTGTTCCGTAAGAGACCTAAAAAAGGTCTGCCCGTCTGTCTTCATTCCAGCTGTCATGAGTTCGGCTCTGACAATTGGATCCAGTGAAACCTCTGCTGTCAATTTGTCTGTGCACATGTTGTGGCCAATCACAGGCATTCATAGTCGGTGTGCTGTGAAATATAATTCCATAATTTTTTCAAATTGCAGTTAATGATTATAATCAATTGGTAAGTAATCTGTAATCAGTAAACCATTATTTTACAGTAATCATGGAGCCATAGAAACACAATATTTATAAAACATGAGATACAGCCTCCAGCCACAGCACATGAGGAAAAGATGGGAAACAGCAAAGAGTGATCTGCTGGTGGTTAAAGGTCTATCATTTTAGAGAGATATTGATTGAAAGCAGTAGAAAAGGTCACAGTGATATTTTCCTGAACTATAGAGCATCCTTCTACAAATAACTTTAGGAAATCACCAGCGGGACTCGTTAAGACATTTCCCAAAAGCATCCGTACATGTTCGGCTTCATGGTAAAGGTTAAAGGTCATGGCAGGGTTATTTCTGTAGAGGTAAAAAATTGATAAAAGATATTTTTGAGCAATTAGGGGTGTGCCTTATTGTATCATAGGCGATAATATCGGCAACATTTTAGAATATCATGAACAACATTATTCCCTGAAATATCGTGCCATATCACCCACCCCTAATTATCACATCAGGGTACTACTTTTTTACTGGTTTTAGCAAAAGAAAAATTCAAACTGTTCTCATTTCCCATTATATATCTATTAGAGACAGATTATATCTGTCCAGTAGTATTTATTTTACATTAATTCTGGATATATGGAGATATTTGGAGTGCATTATTAGTATCATGACATTCTGGATCGTTTACTTTGTTTTTACACATTTTTGTTACAAATCTGATAAAATTCTTGCATTTTATTAATATCTCTGTTAGGTTTGTGTAATATCATATCATATGCAATAATAAAATTCTTGAAAAATATATATATAATTCAGTGTTTGGTCATATCGCCAAGAGTATCGTTATCAAAAATACCATGAAATGTTGTGATATTATTTTACGGCCATATCACCCACCTCTTTTAGCAATACAAGACAACCATATATACCATACTTGTGCTTGGCACAGATGGAATTTATACACATCATACGTGCATTGAGCACACACATACACAGTGAAAACATGTGTTCGGAGTGGTGGGCAGCCACTACTGAAGCACTCATGTGAGCAGTGAGGGTTAAGGGTCATGCTCAAGGGCCCAGCAGTGACGGCCCACCAAACCCAGATATCAAATCTACACTCTTGTCATCAATGTCCTGGTGCTTTAACTGCTGAACCATAACTGCCCCATACTGAAATATAGATATAATATATCTAAACAGAATAATGGAAGACTGTGTGGGAGTAGTCTATTGATACAATGTTGCAGGAAACTCCCCAAACATCACACAGCTGAAAGAATTCTGCATAGAGGAGTGGGAAAAACACTTTCTCTTTCAGCCAAGGGGGAAATGATACTGAACTGATAACATTGTCTGAATTTTAATGCATTTACAAAGGTAATGTAATTGCATCACCTGTATCAAAATATATTGTTTTTCCCATATATTTTCAATCAGGGATAGATCTGGCAACACAGCTAACCACAGCATAGTATCTTGTGTCTTTAGGACAAGCTGTAGAGATGGCAGCAGTATGTGGACCAGCATTGTCCTGTTGGAATGATGCACCAGATTGTGCATTGAGAAAAGAGGGTTGTTCATGTGCCTGTAATA